>NC_090937.1:1273259793-1273562823 GCF_040938575.1 Ambystoma mexicanum | reverse complement strand
TTTTTTCACCAATCCACTGCCATGAAGTGACACTTCAATTGTATATGCTTGCAACGTTTCCATTTCCCCATACCACTCATTGTGATATCAAAACAGGAACTCTCTTCTTTCCTTCCAACAATAGTACACATTATTTTTCCCACTAACCCATGTCCTACAGAAATCACGGCTCCAGAACCAGCACTGAATGTATATTAGCAACGTAAAGCAAGGTCTGAAAAGCTCACTGTCTTCACAGCTGTGGTTCTCTCTAGGCTGCACTATTGAAACAGCCTTGGTCTAAATGTGCCTGCTTCTACTCTCTGCCCTCAGCAACTCATCCAGAAGAGGACTGTGCACCTGGTCCTTGGCCTCAAGCCCAGTGATGGTATCTCTCTGGAACTGAAATGTCGGTACTGACTCCCAGTACCTGCGAGGAATAAGGTGAAAACCACCCTCTTCATTATTCACAAGGACTTCTGGGCCTGGGCTTCAATACCTGCAACTGTTACTTCCTAAATACGTCTGTGCTCGAGCTCTTCCCTCATCCCCCTCCAACTCCCTCAGGGTCACTCAATTCTGCAAGAAACCACTTGGTGGTAGATCTCTTTCTTTGGCTCAGGCCTGCTTCTGCAATAGCCTTCCTGCCTCCCTGAAACTTGAGCAGAATCATCGCTGGTTCCGGAAGCAACTGAAAATCTTTCTCTTTGCCTCTGTTTTTGCTCCTCCTCTCTGCTGCTGACTTACTTCCTGAAACTGATTCAGCACTGGTTACCTGGCCACCCTTTGCTCTAGGCCCAAGGCCACCTCCCCCTGCCAATTGCACCCCTGCACTGCTTTTCTGGCAGTCCCCTCACTTGGGGACCGTTTGTTGTATCCCTAACAGTTCCACCACCTCCTGATGTCTGCACTTATCCTTGCACTTGCCACCATCGGCCCGTATTTTTACTTCCTGTCATTTTTTCTTCTTCCCGTGTACTGCACCTTCTCCTACCCCTCTCCATGCACTTTGGCAATCTGAGTGCCACCTGGCCTAGTAGGTTCATTGTCTCTGTCTTCCCTCTGTTCACCCTTGCTTTGCCTCGTTGCGCCTTGCAAAATTAGTTGTAGGCAAATTATAAATGCCATATCATACAATTACACATCATATCACATCATACACACATTGCATTCAAAACAACAGGATGCCTGCCACTTACCTTGTACACTTCATATGTTTTTTTTTTTCATGCAGTACCCCACTTACGACAAACCTTTAAAAAATGATCGCACAAAAGCACCGCTGAATGCATGTTACCAACTTCAAACATGTACATACAGTGTATGCATACAAACAGGATGTCTGCCCCTTACCTTGACATTTCCATAATAGGCTTCTGCACCTCCTTGTAAAAAGAGACCTTCTGCCACAGTTTTTGCTTACACACGACAACCACAAACCTTATTGAGCAATGCCTTAGTCTCCACAGTCCCATTTCCATGGCTCCCATCCTGAAAATGGCCGGATGTGGCACGTGTAATCCTGAAACTACCGCAGAACCCACTGAGTTTTTGTGCTAGGAAGGGGTGGGGTGTTTGAAACAGGGTAGGTTTTGGGTCTTTAATACTGTGTCTGAAAAGATATATATATATATTTTACATGGCCCACGGTAGTGGCCGTGTAGTTATGGTTAAGTTGCTAATCCCATGGGAAGAGCACTTTTTGGGTGGTTTATAACTTCGCTCCCTGTTGACGAATCCACACCAAACTGCAAAAAAAGTATATGGACCACTTTTTTTGCAAAGTTGGGTGAGGTTTCGTCCGGGCGGGACAAAGTTATAGGGGGATCCGAAAATGTCTATTTTTCCCATAGAGTAAATGGGGAAAAACTTTGCTCATGCCTACAGCCCAAACCGCTGGACGGATTTTCACCAAATTTGCGGCTTGGTCCCGAAAGCATGCTTTTTAAAATTTGGTGGAAATCTGTCCAGTAATATTTTTAAAACAACCAAAAAGTAGGTGTCAAAAAATGTGTGATATCTATGTCCGCTCCGCGGTCACATTTCCCTGTTTGCTCTGCGGACAGGACACTGATTGGTTAATCAGCTTGCGTCATGTCCGTGGACATACAACGTGTTCGCTGATTGGCTGGTATGAAGCGTGAGGTGTGTCATATTGTTTTGATGCGTCCGCCAACTTGGATCCACTGACATTATTTCGACCCTCATATTTAGTAGTTTACAAACCAGTGTACTGTGCAATTTGCTCAGTTTCTGTGTTTGTTTCTTAAATCATTGGGTCTGTGGAAACAAATCCATGCTGGATTAAAAAAACCTTTTTTTGTTATGCTACAATACATTTCTTTCTTTCTTTTCAGTGTTTATTTGTTGTTTCTGGCTAAATTTGTATCTGTTGGCTTGTTGCAGATTGTTGGATACCTGTTGGTGTATTCTAACTGGTTATAGTTTTTTATTGATATTTTCAAGTTGCTCATTTATCTGTTGGGTTGTTGAATATTTTTGGGGCAGTTAGATACCTGTTGGCGTATTCTAACTGTTTATTTCTTCTTGATGTATCTGTTTGGTTGTTGCAAAATCTTGGGGCAGTTAGATACCTGTTGGCGTATTCTCACTGCTTATTTCTTCTTAAAATTTAGTGGCATTAATTTATCTGTTTGATTGTTGCAGAATCTTGGGGCAGTTAGATACCTGTTCCCGTATTCTAACTGTTTATAGTTTTCTAATTGAAGTTTCATTATTGTTCATGTATAGATTAGTTATTAAATTTTGGTTTTAAGAATATTAAATAAGCGTTTATAAGATTTTCTGGTAATCTCTGCTTTGGAGTAATGGTATTATCATTACATTTGAACCATCCACAATTCTTTTTTATATATGCAGTGTAGTGACCTGCATTGGTTGTGGCACCTGTGTGGTAGATTATACCTATTGCTGTGAAGGTTTTCTCACCAAGTGATACTTGACCATGTGTGAATCCAGTCAGCTTGCAGTTGTTTTTGGTACTGTATGCATTGTAACGTAGAAGGAGTAATATTATGTATTTACTATGTGTTTGTATTTGTAAGGTAAGCGATTATCTGAATTGCAGATAGTACATAGTCTGCCATAGTTTGCATTTAGTAAAAGTTGCTGAAATGGAGCGGATTCACAGTTAGGTATGGATACATACACAAAGTGTTAATTAGGGATTAGTTCCTGTCCCTTATTGTTGCAGAGAGTGCATGTATGTTTCCACATGTATGAAATCTAGAATATTTCATTTATAGTTATGTTTTTGTTTTCCAGTACTTGTAGTAAGTACATTAGAAATTCTTGTGGATCTTCTTGTGCGTTTATATTGAATTTCACCATTCCAGCACAGTCGTCCAATTGTTGTCTTATTCCATGAACACTGTGAACGCAGTATGTGTTGTCAGGATTGCTGCTTGCATTTCTATGAAGGGCTAACATTTGCAAAAACAATCGGTCTGCATTGTGTAAGTAAATGTTTTCAAACATTGGTGGCAATTGGAATAGAATATTTATTGCTACATTTGCATAGCAATTTACACCAGTTATATTTGAAAATTTGAATGGACAAGATAGTTCTATGTCCAAGTCATTTCGTCGGGGTGTGTGCTGCTTCTTTGAAGAAGTACCTGAGTTATTTTCTCCATGGTTTGAAAAGTTGTAGCAGGTACATGTAATATAGTTCTTTATGTTGAGGAGTTTTTAATGCCAATTTGATATGATTAATTAAGCTTCGTTTGGTAAGTTTCACTAAGCTGCCTTCACAATTTGTCACTCTGTATCTACCTTTGTTTTCATCTGGTTTTATATTAATTGAAGTTTTGGGCTATGTGGTATAGAGACATGGTTTCCAAAGTGGTACTCCTGTTTGGGTAATATGTGTCTAGTAAATTGTTTCTCAAAATGTCTTGGCTGTTGGGATCATTTTTGTCTATTGTTTCTATGACGTTGTACGATTTGAGAACTCTTTTTCTAGATTTAGCAGGACCAAGACTTAGCCATACTATATTTTCAGATTTTCCATACAAAGCAGTACCAGTTAAACGGTCTGCAGCTTCATAGGAGCCACATTCTCTATGAGAGAGCATTTTTATGCCTAACCTGTACAATTTCTGAGATAGTGTTTTGTCTGATGATAGGTCATCCCCGAGATCTTGAAGCTCTGTTTTTTCTGCTTTGGTTAAGTACGCTGTAACATATCGTGCAACTGCAGTGTAATTTTCTGCAATGTACTGCACATCTATGTTTGCATTCCATAAGAAGGCAATGATTGCATTGTATTAATTGATATGTTTTGCTTCTTCTGTTCTTTTTATGTAATGTGTGTTCTTAGGTGATTTACCTTCAACACTATGGGCCTCATTACACGGAAGGCGGTAAGGGTTAACGGTCACCGGTAATGGTACTGGTGACCATTAACACTTACCGCCTTACTATGAGGTCCCTTTGCGGGTAGGTACTTTAGCGCCTGCTGTTTAGCAGGCATTAAAAACCAACCCGCAAAGGGACCAGGTTGCTAATTACAGTACCGCAGTTTGTGGTACCGTAATTAGCTCCTTCCCCATTCCCATTATGCCCTATGGGGCAAAAATGAGAATGGGGAAGGGCAATGGGGGAAGGAGGAATTACCGCCCGGCAACCTTGGAATAGGGCGGTAATTCCCCTTTCCACCAAGGCGGTGGCGGTATTTTACCGGCATGGACCAAGGTGCTAATAGAACCTTGGTCCTCCGCCTACCGTGTAATGAGGCCCTATGTCTAACTGAAGACATGAAGTTGTTTACTTGACCTGTTGCTGTAACTGGTCTAGGGAAACCAAAGCGGCATTTGGTGTAGTATTTCCCTTTGTTTTTGTATTTGCAACAACAATATTTCCCACATTTGTGTCTTTGAAATTGTAACATTTGTTCATGAAGATCACTATTTGTTGCTTCTGAAGGAATTTCACAAGTGACATATTTTCCGATAAACTGTAAAACAGTGGCATCACTGTCTTGACCAAATTTCGGAGCATCTTTAATCCATAAAAGCATGTGGATATGTGGTGCTCCTCTGGCTTGGTATTCTTTTCTCCAAAAAAAGTGTTGCACTTCTCGATGGGAGGAACAGATTTATTACAAATAAAGTGTAGCATAACAATGAAGCGATGATGGAAATATCTTGAAACATTAACAGGATCTAGAGAGCAAAGTTCTCCAGGTGTTAGTATATCTATGTTGGTTTTGTTTTTGTTTTATATGCGTAGGAAATCATGTAAATCTTCCCATGCATATTCTGCACAACTTAATGTAACAAACCAAGTGGGTGGACCAAGGTTTCTTATCATACAACGTATGTCTCTGTGACGTCGGAACCAGTACTCTTTAGTACCACGCATGTTTGCTAACAGATTTGTAATGCTTGATTGTAAAACCTCATCTTTTTCTTGCACTTTTTGTGGTAATTGCGTAGCTGACATATTTTGAAAATGGGTACCTGATTTCTATGTATGTGCAACTCCGTAGCATAGGGTTGCTAGTTCACTTTCAAAGAGTAGGAGGAATATGTAGTCCACATTTTGTCTAAATCTGGCATCTTCAGAATACATTTGTAACAATCGGTATTCTGATGTTGATATCTGAGTGGGTCTATCATCGTACCTTCCTCCTTTCCCAGTAGGAAAGAATAGAGTAAAAGCATGTGCTGCTATACTTTTTTCCCATATGCTGATTGGTGATCCTTTGTTTTGTCGCATTTGGTATGTTTCTAGTGCATTATCTATGGTGTCTTTAGAGTGCAATGGATGAAGTGTATAATGGTCTAAAATATTGGATAGTGTGGCAGGATCTAGAAGTTCAAAAAGACCAGTTTCTGGTGACTCTTGAATTGTTTCAGTGTTTTCCCTTAGGTTTTCTTCAATATTAATTTCTTTGTAGTATTCATTATTGTCTTTTAGATATGGTAAGGCTTGTCTAACCTTATGTAAATCTAGGAGTTGTTGCCACATTTTTTTGTCTTTTGTAGGTACACCATTTACTAAGACAATTAAAGATTGCTCTATTGGACATTGCACTCCTAGAGTGTGTACATTTTCTTTCAGATCTAATGTTAAATAAACTACTTTGCCACAAATGCCTTTCACTAATTCTGAGGGAGGTAATTTTTCTGTTTTTGGTTGAAGGCGTATTATTGCTTGAAATGGATGCATTGTTTTGAATTATGATGCTCTCATATACATTGGGCCTCATTACACGGTAGGCAGTGGACCAAGGTGCTATTAGCACCTTGGTCCATGCCGGTAAAATACCGGCACCGCCTTGGCGGAAAGGGGATTTACCGCCCCATTCCAAGGTTGGAGGGGCGGTAAATCCCCTTTCCGCCATTGCCCTTCCCCATTCCCATTTCTGCCCCATAGGGCTCTATGGAAATGGGGAAGGCGCTAATTACGGCACCGCAATTTTGCGGTGCCGTAATTAGCTCCGAGGTCCCTTAGCGGGTTGGATATTAACGCCTGCAAGAAGCAGGCGTTAATTCCTCCAACCCGCAAAGGGACCTCGTAGTACGGCGGTAAGGGTTAACGGTCACCGTTGCCATTAACGGTGACCGTTAACCCTTACCGCCGTCCGTGTAATGAGGCCCATTGTGTTGTTGCAAGGGTTTTGGTAGTGGGAATAATTCCAAGTTATTTGTGAGAGCACGTGAAGGAGTTTGGTTGTTGTCAAGTTTTGCAGTGAAGTAACTGCAAAGTATTAAGGGGTCTTTATTTCGTATTTGTTTTCTGCTATAAGGTAGAGAGCTAATTCAAACCATTTGGAATCTTCATTGTCTTCTATTTTTTATGTTATGTCTACAGTTTTTGTGCTACTTTTATAAGAAGTTCTGCGGCAACACACACACACACATGGTTTGGTACTTCAGCGGATGTACTTTTAAATTTTAGTATTTCTTTTTTGTATGTGTGTAGTAGAAGGTTGCCATTTGTAGAATTGTTCCTAGTCTGTTGTAAAGCTATTGCATTTCCAAAATATTTTCTCTGGATATGCTCTATTTCTTCAAGTAGGTCTTTGGCTGTACCATTTAGAAGATTGTTGGCTGTACCATTTAGAAGATTGTTATTTAAATTATCTAATGCTCAAGCTGGACTTTTAGCATAGTACAGTTTATGGACTAGATTTCTTATAGTTGAATAATTTGTTGATATCATTTTGGTATGATGGAAGGTGCTTTTGCAATTAGGTCCTGAAATTCAGGCTAATGAATGTCCTTGTCGTCCTGTGTGTTTACGCACTGGACATATTTTGTAGAAGTTTCACTTTGAATTTGTCTTTACCTTTTACATATTGATTGATGAACTGGCGCAAAGATTTGAAAGATTTGTTGTCAATGTTACACATTGTCTTGCACAGCCATTTGTACACTGGACGTTTTGGTTCAGTCTGATTGAGAGGTGATACTGAATTTTCTGGGGATATTTTTGTGAGCAGCCTTTCTTGTTCCATAATGGTATTATTAAGTTTTTCATACCCTCGTCCGCTGCTATGTATTGCAATTGTGTTTGTTTGCTTTTGTTTACTTTTGTTTGTATGCTTCTTCATTGAAATATGGTCCTGTGCTTGTGGTGTGACTCCATTCACGTCCACAGATATTTAAGAAGTTATTTTTTGTTGATATTCCGTTTATTGAGAAGTCTTTTTGTAATTTAGTAGTTACTTTTGTTAGTGGTTTCATTCTGTTTAACACTAAAATAAATAACTTCCTTTTGAGAAGGATTGCACTGTCTATGAGAGCTTCTAAGATACATTTTCTATGGTAGGTTTTAAGGGTTGTGCATGATTTCTCTCCTGTTTTTATAAGATTCTGAAGGACTCTGTGGCGGAACATTTTTTGTAAAATACTTTTTTGGTATGGTTACTTGCCACTACATCAAAATGTATAGGAGCAGTGTTAGCAGTAGTGGTAGTTGAATTCTAGCTAATCACTTTCTGTTTCGTTTTACATTTGAAAGAGGAGGCAAAGTTTTTGTACTGGAAGCTTGTTTTTTTCCGCTTAATGACTCTTTTAGATCTTTTGTTTGATTTTTTTGTACAAATTCTGCTAGAAATGGATGCTTATTTTGGAAACTATTATTTTCATTTGCTCTACTTCTGCGTTGCTTTCTACGGACTTGCTTTTTGGTAGGCATTCTTTGGGGTCTGTTAAAAAAAGAAGGTATGGGTTGGGCTGTTCTGCAATGTATGTGTGCTGTGTGCATGAGTGTCTGAGTATAATGGTAAGGATGTATGTGGTGGTGTGTGATTGCCTGCATGCAAATCCATGTTTAACAAATGGGGATTTGTGGGCAGAATGGTGCACAAATCCCCGTTTCTCAGTGCACAAATACCATGAATCAATACCACAGTGTGTTTGAGTAACAGTAAGAATATTATTGTAGAATTGTACTTACATTTTTTGTTTGGAATGAGCATTTTTCTTCTGAGTTGTTGTTTGTACTTCAGATGCTGCTGAATTTTCAGGAGAGTGGTCTTCACTGCAATTGTAAAAGAAAGAAATTAGTAATTTTGTGTGTTTATAGCACTGATGTTAATTTAGGTGTTGATTTTTATATTTTTGTAGTAGTATTCTTGTTTGATAACTGAGCATAGTATGCACATGCACTTTCCTTTGCCTATGTGCATCCTGTATATTTTTCTTAGAATCCGTTAGTTGAACATGCTTTACAAATAAATATAATAGTAAGCATATAAAGCTCACTTGGCTTCTTAAGGTTGTGTTATTGGATGTTAGGCGATTGAAGAAATAATGATGTACTTATTTAGCAATTTTTTATAAGGAAAATGGCAGAATCTGTGTAGAAAGCATATAATGTATGCATTTGTGAAGGTGTGGGTAATAAAGCAGAAGGATGTGATGTACAGGAAGTGGTGTTATTTCAGCTGGAAGCTTTTCAATGATAGTGCCTATCTGTGTGAGTGTATAGAGATGCATGAACTTATCCTGGCTGTGTGTAATTTTATAATACACTACTAAGTGTTTTTTCTACAATTATACTGTTATTTCTCCCTCCCATCTTTCAATATTATAATTTTTTAGATAGTTGTGTGTGTAAAAAAGAATTTAGATAGCAGACAGGTTTGGAAGTGACAGTTCATTATAGCAGATGTAAAAAATAATAGTAAGTTCATCTTATAGGTTATACAGGTTAAGTAGCAGTTACTCTGTCTTAGAGTTACGCGCTCCGCAGACATCACGGCTGTCAGTGGACATGGCGTGCCACATCCGGGGTTTTCCAGCAAATCCAGCATGGAAATGAGACTGTAGGGATTAGCCAATCATGTGTTTAGGTTGTGGATTTGTGTTGAAAGAGGCTGTGTGTAGTGAAGATGGCAAAGGTGGAGAAAATCAGGGTGTTGGTGGTTGGAGATATGTTTGTGCATGGTTTACAGCAGTATGCTCAATGTAGACATGTGGCAAACAATTTTGATGTTAAAGGAGTGGAGGTGGTGTGGAGCACTGTGCCTGATTGCAATGTACAGGGAATTGTACAGGTTTGTGAAGATATGGCCAGGATGAACTGTCCCCATGTGGTAATTTTGCACTGTGGTGGTTTGCATTTGGGCTATGTCAGTGCCCCTACTTTGTTGGCAGATATGGAACACTTGGTTCAAGCAGTAATGAACATCCTTCCAAATGCCAAAGTAATTTTTTCTGGATTAGTACCTAGGGCAATATGGGACAATAGTTCTGTTTTTTGTCCTCAGCAAAACATTGCTAGGTGTGCAATCAACCGAGGTTTGTGTGCTTTCATGCTTAGAGCTGGTATGTTCTTCTGTAATAATGAGAATATTGATTCCAGTAATGCTGTTTATTTTAACGAAGATAGCATTTCTTTTTCTTTTACGGGAAATGCTATTCTGTTTTGGAATGTAAGGGTTGCTTTGGAGAAGGTTATGTGAAGAGTTTAGGAGTAAAGTAAGAAACAAAAATACAAAATAACAGGTGACTGTCAAGCATCTGCAAAAAAAATGCTATTTTCAGAGCCAACCTCAAAGGGGAAATGGGGCACACTATTTAAATTTAAATTCACCACACTCAGATTTTCGATATGTCTGCGGACATGGCGGTAGTCCGCAGACACCGCATATTAAATATGAGGATGTTGGGGTGGAGAGGTATGCAAAGGAGAAACAGTAGAGCAAGGGATTTGTCAATAATGTTTACTGGGTGTGTTGTGTAAGGTCTGAGTTTGAAATGAAGTCTTTTTCCTGAGAGAAGAACAGATAGCTATGGCTGTGTGTTTTAGAAAACAGATTATCTGGATTTTGGGAGACTCATGGATACATTGGTTGGAGGTGCATGCAGAGCGCTGTGGAGTAGCTGCAGATCTTGGATTCCCTCATGTGGAAGTGCACTGGCATGGAGTGCGTGGAATGAAGTGGCTGGACTTGGTACCTCTCTGTGCTACTTTGGAGACACAGCATCATCCAGACATAATTATAATTCATTATGGAGGGAACAGTTTAGGACATGCGTCTCGAATTTATTTGCAATTTGCAATGAAAGAAGGACTTGGGAAGGTCAACGACATGTTTCCAAATTCCCAAGGAATTTTTCTCGTATTGCGCAGAGACAAATGTGGCTGCATTCTTCTTCATTTGGTCCACAAATGGAGAAAGCGAGGCACAATGTCAATAAGGCTGTTTGTGCATTTCTAAGAGATGTTGGCATGTCCTCGTTTCACAATGAAAATATTATGTTTCATAGCACATACATTACAGATGGAATCCATCTTACTTATGCTGGCAATCAGATTTTTCAGAGAAATGTACAAAACGCATTGCAACCTTTTTTGGAATTACAGCCATCCATTTTGCAGTAGGTGTTGACCATTTGAAGTTTTACAAACACAAACAAACACCACCAAAAGGCTCTTTTCATAGCCACCACTTCCTCCCAGAGAAAAGTGCAATGGTTATGATAGGGCAGCACCCCCAAAAAATAAATGTCCGCGGACTGTCTGCAGACTCCTAAAAAATACACAGGGCCCAGCTCCATTTATTTGCCACTTCTATTTTTAAACTGTGAAAGGCGGCAGCAATTTTTTGGGGGGTTTTGTTGTTTTATATTTTTTTGGGTTTTTTACACATGACCCATTAGGAAAGGAGGGGAAAGGAGGGTAAGGAAGGGACACCAACCACAGGGATTAGAAAGGGAAGGTGGAGAGAGGAAGATGTAGGGTGGGCCTTATACAGTTAGTGGGCAGTTCTTCTCATGCTCCTTGAACGCAGTCTCGAAAGCACTCCGAAGATTCTCCCCCCTGCAGAGTACTGCGTTGCAGTACATACACAATATTGTGACCCTCGAAAGGTAAGGGTGAACAGCATCATGTATGGCCTGTGAGGCAGCTGGAGGGATGCGCTGTCCCACAGGAGTATCTCTTGTGTTGACAGGAGCAGAAACGGAGGATGTTGTAGAGGAACTCAACCTACTGCGTTTATTACAGGGTACAACCTTGCAAACGGCCCCACCGTGGAACGACCCTAGGTGTCGCTTCATGGATATCGTACCAAAGCTGTACGAACCAGGCCTCCCACGACTCAGTACCATTTTGCACTGGTTGCAGGTGGCCTTGTTTGCATGTGCTTTTGGCACTTCACCATGAATGGAAAACAACCGCCACACACAAGACTCACGGCGAGTGCTGGTAGTAGGGACTTCCCCTACCTCATCCTCTTCATCCTCTTCATCCTCCTCCTCTACATCCTCACGACTGTTCCCCTCTGCAGGCCATTGGGGAGGTGGTGGTGGTGGAGGAAGTGGGGGTGGTGTTGAGGCAGAAGCAGCACCAGCTGGAACAACAGCAGCCATGGATGCCATCAAGTTTGAGCATGCAACAGAAAAGGCAGCAAAAACAGGTAATGTTCAATAGTATGAAGAATAAAGATGAGCTCTAGGGTGTGGCCTTTTATAGGGGTGCTGGTACACACTTCCCGGACACGCGTGCTGTCCGCGGACAGGTCAAACACCCCAAAAAGGCTCAAAAAGTTCCAAAAAGTATTTAGAAAGCCAGGGTAATTGTCTGTGACATGTACAATGTTGATTTTTTACTGTAAAAAAAAGTATTTTGAAAATGTTCAGGGACCCGGACAATGTCCACAAATCAGGACACATGCTCAGCGTGAGTGCGGTCACATGATGACGTCGCGAACACGTCCACGAATGGGCCGGATGTCCTCAGGACACCAAATGCGTAGGAAAGTTTGCGTGCATGCGCGCGGGTGTTCTACAGACTGTGTTTGGGTCCTCAAATTAATTAAAAGTGCGACACACGTGAAAAGGACAGTTACGGACAGGCACAATGTTCCTAGGACTTATGGGTGTGGTGCACATGTGCGTAGATGTTCTACAGACAGTAGGGAAAGGTATAGTGTCCTTAGGACACCTCCATTGTTGTTAATTGCGGACATTCTGAACACCGAATGTGTTCTAAGAACAATCTCATCTTGCTTGCAAACAGTACGGCCAGGTATCCTGTCCTTAGGACACCTCCATTTTAGTTAATTTCAGACATTCCGGACACCAACTGTGTTCTAAAAACAGTTCCATCTTTCTTGCGGACAGTACGGACAGGTATAGTGTCCTTAGGATACTGCCATTTTGGTTAATTGCGGACATTCCGTACACTGATTGTGTTCTAAGAACAGTTCCATCTTGATTGCGGACAGTACAGAAAGATATAGGGCCTCATTACACGGTAGGCGCTAAAAAATGTGATTTACCGTCATGGCGCTATTAGCGTGTCCGCCATCGTAGGAGACCGCTAATAGCGTTCCATTACGAGTTAGCGGACACGCGCATAGGGCCATGCCGGTAAATGACCCCACCGCCATGGCGGAAAAGCACCTTACCGGCTCCGACCAAAGTGCTGATAGCACCTCCGCCCTCATGCTGCACGCTATTAGCGGTCACCGCTGTTAGCGGTCACTGCTGTTAGCGGTCACTGCTATTAGCGGTCACCGTAAAACACCGGAACCGGAAATAGCGTCATCGCACCGGAACGGGAAAGAGCCCGGCGGCCATCTTTAAAAACACAATCCATTGCCATCCCCTGCACTCAGGACCTGCAGCAACACCACGACTGGCAAAACCACATCCCAGAAGAACAAACAATGCCCAAGGCCCTAAAGAAAGCCGATGCGCGCCAGCGCAAAGAACGCTTCTCAAACGAGGAATTGAAAATGCTGGCAGACACCCTGGCTGCAAATGCAGACGTAGTGTTCGCTAGCGACATGCGGCGCCCGGCACTCCTGAGAAAAAAGGAAATCTGGGCTGAGGTGGCGCAGAAAGTCAGTGCGGTGGGCTCCACCCCCCGCACCGTAAAGGACGTGCGCAAGCGGTGGGATGATCTGCGCCTCCGTGTAAGCAGCATTTTATCGGCCAACAGGAATCTGGCCATGGGCACAGGAGGCGGAGGTGGATCCCCGATGAAGATGCAGGAGTGGGAGGAGACATGTGCCAGCACCATTGGCATAGAATCCATCGAGAGAGTGGGCCGAATGGAGTGTGGTGTGGCAACAACGTCAGACGGAGGTGAGTGACCACGCAAGACACAGCAATGCCAAGCATGAGTCCCTCCCCCAAATGTGAATTGGGAATCAGCTAATGGATGGGGTCATCACACACACATGTACACAACCCTGCATATATGCCCTGCACATCCCCACACAACCACATGCATGCAGCACCTCACACACGTGTCACCCTGACACATGTCCGGATGACCCACCCATCTGGCCAACAACCGGCAGGCCCAAAGTAGATGTCCAAATCCAAAGAACTGCAGCAACAACAACATATGCATGATGCACGTTGACCCATCACTGATGTTATCCCTGTCTTGCTCCCCCACAGGGTCACAATCTGACAGTGAGGAGCTGGACTCTGCAACGCAGGCCCCACCACCCAAAAAGCAGGCCAAGGGAAAGGATGCAGGCACCAGGCCCAGTACATCGAGGGGCACTGGGATATCTGGAGTGGCCCAGCGTTCAAAAGCCACCCACGCAACGACCACACCAAGGGTCGAAATGCCATCCGACACTGTGGCAGCACCCCCACCACCCACCCCCACCACTCAGGAGCCAGTGCCAGAAGGCACGCCGTCCGCAGCCAATAGCTCCGTTGGGGAAGCAGCAGCCACGGCACCTATGAGTGATGTGGACGACCCATGTCCGACACCGGAAGGGCAGCGTACACCCAGCCCCCAGCTGTCCCCACTCCACAGCCCATGCAACACATCCAATGGCAGCATCCATGAGGTGCATGCCGGAGATGCAATGGATGGGTCATTCAGTCCCGTGGCGAGCTCACCTGATGTCGGCCACATGCAGCAAGCTGCGCCGAGGAGTAACAGGGGCAGGGCCGCAGACGACACCATGAGCCTGATACGCCAGCGCCAGGAGGAGCTCAGTGCCCTGGTTGCCCGGCAAGTGAGCGAGGCTGCCTCGACCAGGGAGGAGATCCGGGTGTTGTCAAGGGACATGAAAGCTGCCATGGACAGCAACACGACGCGCCTATGTGACGAGATGGCCGCTGTGAGGCAGGTCCTAACGCGCATTGCTGAGGCGATGGTGAGCATGCGTCACTCACAGGGAGCAGATCAACCAGCCACGCCCTCGTCTACTAGCTCCGACCAGACAACCATCCTGCGCAGGTCCAGCCGGTCCTTGCGGCGGTCAGACTCACAACCCCCCAATGGTGGTAGTGGAGGAGGGAAGTAGGGCCAGCCTGTCCCTGTTGACACTTGGGAACTAATGCAGCACTGATGTGCACACCATGTTCGGTGGAGTTGTGGGGGGAGGGGGGTGAGGGTGTTCGGTGTAGTTGTGGGGGGAGGGGGGTGAGGGTGTTCGGCGGAGTTGTGGGGGGAGGGGGGTGAGGGTGTTTGGGGGAGTTGTGGGGGGAGGGGGGTGAGGGTTGTTGGGGTGGAGGGTACATGCACGTTTGAATGTCATAATGCTCAATACACACGTAATGGCATGGATAATCACATGACTGGACATTGATAATTGTGTATGTGTACTTTATTGTTGAAGGGTGCACTGTGATTATGTCCTCCATACACCCCGTACCCTGAGCTGAACACCAATTGCACCCTCCTAATCCATGTGCATCAGAAACAATGGTCTATAAGGTGCTGCCGCACAGCACGTCCCTCATGGGCATCGCCACCTGCATGACCTGCAGCCCCCTCTCCTCCATCCTCATCCCCGTCATCATCCTCAGACGGTGGTCGCAATTCTATGTCAGGGGGCATTGGCACATTCCGTCTGATACACATATTGTGAAGCATGACACATGCCATGGTGATCTTGGCCACCTTCTCATGCCCGTACAGGAGTGCCCCGCCCGACCTGCTGAGGCACCGGAAGCGTTCCTTCAATAGGCCGAATGTCTGCTCAATCACCACGCGGGTACGGGTGTGTGCATGATTGTAGTCCTCTTCGTGCCTGTTCTGTGGGTTCCGCACAGGGGTAAGGAGCCACCTCTTCAGGGGATAACCTGCATCACCTGCATGGGTGCAACAATGGGTATGTGTAAGTGTCTACATAATGTGGAGCGTGCACATATCACACAAACAAACATTGCATATTCAACGACATCCACTGATCCAAGCACGCATGGCAATCAGGGTAACTGCAATGTGGGAAGGTGAGGTGGTCCTTGCAAGTGGACATGCACCATGCATGCATACAGCAGGGATTGCCATGTCCCGCCAGAGTTTAAGTGATTTGTGTTTCCTGGCCCTGGCAACGTTAGTGCCACACTGCTAGTACACTGCCATTCCTTAGTTGATGTCCCCATGCTGTTTGATGGCAATTCTGTGGTGGGGTACGGGTGTGCCTCACCACAATGGCTACAGGGGATCCATTTGTATGCACTCATGTGCGCGGACCATTTCTGATGTTGTTCAGCGTACATTTCAGTTGTGATTTTGATATGCATGTTGCTGATTTGTGTAATGGGGGAATGGTGTGTTGTGCGGTGTGCATGTTGTTTGGAATGGCCTGTTTGGCGTAATGGATTGATATGTTTGCCGTGGCACTCACTTCCGGCATGTGGTTTTGTCTCTGGTCCATTGTGGGCTGCCTCACTGTACAGTGATGCAAATATGTATGTCCATTCTTCTCATGACACAAGTTCACGCCCAGTTGGAGTATGCATCTCCCCCCCCCCCCATTCACGGCCAGTTGGAGTATGCATCTCTCCCCCCCATTCACGCCCAGTTGGAGTATGCATCTCCCCCCCCATTCACGCCCAGTTGGAGTATGCATCTCCCCCCCCCCCATTCACGCCCAGTTGGAGTATGCATCTCCCCCCCCACTCACAATCCACATCACACTGACATGTGGTCGGCCTGCTACTCACCAAGTAGCCACGAACGTTGTCCAGCATGTCGCTCCATGTATCGTGGTATTGTCGAGTTCCGCAGGACCATTGCATCATGGGTTGAACCGGGATATCGGGCACAGCAATGTGTGATGATCTTATTGGAGTCACATACCATTTGGACGTTGATGGAGTGGTATTGCTTTCTGTTACGGTACACTACCTCATTGGCATGTGGGACCACCAGTTCTACATGGGTACAGACGATGGCCCCGATGGAACTTGGGATGCCTGCCAGTGAATGGAAGCCAACTTTGGTGTTGGAGATCTCCTGGGCAGTCCGTGGCATGTATATGTGTTGACTTGTGTGCTGCAGGAGGGCATCGAGCACCTGGTTCAGTGTGCGTGAGAATACTGGTTGTGATATGCCATGCATCTGACCTACCGTATGCTGGTAGGTGCCTGTGGCCAAGAAGTGGAGCACTGTTACTACCTTCAGTAGAGGGGGGATGGCAGTACGGATGTCAATGAGACTCACAATGTCGTTGTATATCATGTCTACTATGGTGGTGATGGTATCCCAGTCCAGACGGTACAGGGTGTGTATCTGCTCAGGGGTTAGGTTGACTGGACTGGCTCTGATCCTGGGAATTGGTGGCTGCCTCTGTGGTATCACTAGGTGCACTGGTGGTGCTTGCTGCGCCTGTCTTGCCCTCCTCCTCCTCCTCCTGCGTCTCCTCTGTGCTGCCTGTTGTTGTAGCTGCTGCACAGCAATCATGTCCTCTAGCCCATGTAATGCTGCTAGTATTGCATCCATCTTGGTGTGGGAATGGGTGTGGGGAGGGGTGTGGTGTGCTCTTTTGTGCTGCCAGTCTCCATTGCCTCCACCTGTGCTGATTTTGTCCACCTGTGGCAGGTGGGAACTCTGCTGTGCTCTTTTAACGTGTGGTTCGCGATGCCGGTATTAGCGCCTTGCCGGTAAGGGTTCTTTGGGTCTACTACATGCCGGTATTGCCATGTACGCATGGCTCGTGATGCCGTGATATTAGCGCTATGCCGCTATTTCCGGTCTGAGGGGCCGCGCGCTCACGGACTTGCCGCTATTAGTGCCACCGTACTTTGCGGTGCCGCTAATAGCGGTATGTCCGGTTCGTGATTGGGGAGGGGATTTACTGATACCGGTAATCCCTTACCGGTAACGGTATGTCCCTACCGCCTACCGTGTAATGAGGCCCATAGTGTCCTTAGGACGCAGCCGTTTTGGTTAATTGTGGACATTCCAGACACCAAATCTGTTCTAAGAACAGTTCCATCTTGCTTGCGGACAGTACGGACAGGTATAGTGTCCTTAGGACACCTCCATTTTGGTTAATTGCGGACATCCCGGACACCCGCGCTGACCGCGGACACCCCAACTGCCTTTTTTTAAAAAAAGACACAAAGGACTCAATTAAAACACACATAATATTTTTTTTATTCTATACAGATATAAAATGTATGAAAGGGACGGGGAAGCATACTCTGAAACAAATACAGGGGATTTAGGGGTTTGGAGAGGGTGGATGGAAGGGGATGAAGGCATGGAAGTCTCATCATAACGTTTTTCTTGGTGGTGAGGGTTTGGGGATAGTTGACTGGTACATGGAGAGGGGGAACAGGTACATGTTGGACAATGATATTTAATTTTTTCTTTTATGTGGTCCTCCACAAAATGTTTTAAAAGATTGAAATTTTCCATTAGCATATCCATTTTTTGTTCCATGCGCTGCAGAGTATTTTGTAATGTCTCTTTTGCTATATTATTTTCACTGTTTTTATGGTATGTTCAAATAAATATATATGTTAAGTACACATAAAGTAATGATTATTAATTTGTTTATATAGAGATGTGTCTACCATTAGTATCACTGTCTTCAGTCATTTCCTCACGTGGCCATTCCAAAGTACTGGACATTTATGTGTAAAAGGAAATATATTACTTTTTGTTTACCTAATACAGAAAGTTTAGAAATATATAAGAAAAATGAAGTTTACTTAGGAGTTTCTGGTAAGTTTTGTTGTTACTGTTGTGTAGGTCTGCTGCTGCGTCTTGCTGTGCAGTTTCTGTGAGGTAATTATGTTGGAAGTATATTTTTTTTGTTTTGGTATATTCCATTTTAGTACATATGCTATTTACATGGACGGTTGATGTGTTACATATATAGGTTCCATTTCTTATTTATCATTACATATAATGTGTTTATCTGCTGCTTTTTGAACTTGTTCAGTATTTATATGGCATGGCAGAACAATTTAAGATACCCCCTGAGTTTTTGTGTAGTGTTGATGTTGCCTGCATCTGTCCGAGGACATACGCACAGTCCGCGAACATCAAAATCACTAGCAGGAGGTTCAGTATGTTCTATGTTACATGTTTATAAAGAAAGGGAATCCTAGTAAACATCTATCAAATTCACACTATGAATATGTCTATTCAGTAAAATAAAATTTGATAAAGGGAGATTATGGTTAAGTTGTGCTATTAACAATTTTAATAAGAATCCCTTCTATAGACTTTTCATGAAAAGTAAATGCACATGTGATGTCATCAGTGATGTCATCAATGAGATTTGTGATGTCATCTTTGATGTCCTGGGTGTTAGTTTTAGCAATGCACAGTGGTGGCGCGAGTTATAGTTGCTTAGATTAGCATAACTAGCGAATTTCGGTTTTACTTTGAACCATAAAGTCCCTTTAAAAAAGTTTTTTTTACTGAATTTCATAGGTTTTTAGTAGCACAACTTAACCATAACGTCCCTTTAACAAAGTGTTTTTACTGAATATATATATTCAGCACTTTTTGGGCAGCTTATAACTTTGCTCCCCCTGGACGAATCATCAGCAATCTTTGCAAAACAAGTACATGGCCAACTCTGAATGTTTTTGAAAATTGTGGTGACGTTTGGTTCATAAGGGGGTCCCACAATTTCGTTTTTTACTATAGACATAATGGAAAAAAACTTTGCGCACACCTACAGCTCAAACTGCTGGACGGATATCCACCAAATTTGCAGCAGGAGTGACGGCTTAGTCCTGAAAACGTGCTTTTGTTAATTTGGTGTAACTCTGTCCAGTATTTTTTTTTAAATGGCCAAAATGTACGGAAAACAAATTAGTGATGTCCACTCCGCGGATACACTTCCCCGTTCGCTCTGCGGACAGGACACCAATTGGCTAATCGGCTTGCATCATGTCTGCGGACACGAAACGTGGCAGCCGATTGGCTGGAGTGAGACGTGAGGTGCATCACATTGTTTTGATGCACCCGCCATCTTGGATCTGCCGACAGCGCTCGGTCAAACAATGGCAAAATGCAATTTTGGGGAGTGTATTGGTGTGCAGAAGTGCTTGGGGAGTAAGAGATTGTTCAAATACTGTATTTGTTTATGTGTCAGGTGCCACTGATGTGTTCGCCATGTCCGCGGTGTTCACGTCTGTCCGTGGACATAATAATTGCACTAGTAGCTATTTTACTTTAGTATGATGTTGGTTTTGGGTTGTTAGTAGAGGATTGATTGTAATTAATATCCCCTATAAGCAGCCCATATACCACAGTCAAAATGTTTGGTAGCATAGGTGTGTTATGTTGTGGTGGTTGTGGAAAGGCCCTAGAGTCTTGGGTGCATGGCTGAAGGCCGTAGGCCGTAGGCCATGCACCCAAGCATCTAGTGCCTGGCTACAACCACTGCAGCATAACACACCCATAGAATCAAACACCCATCAAATATCCAGAACCCAAAAGTTTGTGTACTTTTTCATTTGTACAGTTTGTATGAGAAATTTTGGCTAGGATATGCAGTTAAGACTGTAGAGTTTGTAATAGGACTGCGTTATAAGATACCTTTGGAAGTAAATATGTTGGATTGTGGTGTACGAGTGTATACATTTTCTTTGAGATCTAATGGTAAATAAACTACTTTGCCACGAAAGCCTTTCACTAATTTAGAGGGAGGTAATTTAGCTGTTTTTGTTGGAGGCGTATTATTGCTTTAAGTGGGTGCACTGTTTGAGTTATGATGCTCTCATATAAATTTAGTGTTTGCAGGGGTTTTGGTAGTGGGAATAATTCCAAGTTATTTGCGATAGCACGTGAAGGTGTTTGGTTGTTGTCAAGTTTTGCAGTGCAGTAATTGCAAAGTATTAAGGGGTCAGTAATTTCATATTTGTTTTCTGCTATAAGGTAGATAGCTAATTGGAACCATTTGGAATCTTCATTGTCTTCTATTTTGTACGTTATGTCTACAGTTTTTGTGCTAGTTTTATAAAAAGTCCTGCGGCAACCCACACACATGGTTTGGTACTATGGAGGTACTTTTAAACTTTAGTATTTCTTTTTGTATGTGTTTAATAGAAGGTTGCTATTTGTACAGTAGTTTGTAGTTTGTTGTAAAGCTAATGCATTTTGTAAGTGGCTTTCAATTCCAAAATATTTTCTCTGGATATGCTCTATTTGTTTGAGTAGTTGTTTGACTGTACCATGTAGAAGATTGTTATTTAAATTGACTAGTGGTAAAGCAGGACTTTTAGCATAGTAGAGTTTATGGACCAGATTGTTATAGTTGAATGATGAGTTCATATCATTTTGATATGATGGAAGGTGCTTTTGGAAATAGGTCCTGAAATGCAGGCTAATGCTTCTTCATTAAAATATGGTTCTGTGCTCGTGGTGTGACTCCATTCACCTCCGCAGATGTTTAAGGAGATATTTTTGTTGATATTCAGTTTATTGAGAAGTGTTTTTTGTAATTTAGTAGTTAGTTTTGTTAGTTGTTTCATTCTGTTTAAAAAATAAAACAAATAACTTCCTTTTGAGAAGGATTGCACTGTCTATGAGAGCTGTTAGGATTACTTTTCTACGGTAGGTTTTAAGGGTTGTCCATGACTTCGCTCCTGTTTTTATAAGTTTCTGAAAGACTCTGTGGCGGAACATTTTTTGTAAAATATTTGTTTTGGTTTGGTTAGTTGCTACTATATCAAGATGTATAGGTGCATCGTTAGCAGTAGTGGTAGCTGAAGTCTTGTTAATTACTTTTTGTTTCATTTTACATTTTAATAGACGAGGGAACGTTTGTGTACTGGAAGCTTGTTTTATTTTGAAGTTTTTGTGCCAAATCTGGTAGAGATGGATGATTATTTTGGACACATTTATTTTTATTTGCTCTACTTCTGCGTTGCTTTCTACAGAGTTGGTTTTTGGTAGGCATTCTTTGGGGTCTGTTGGAGAAAAAAGAAAGTGTGGGTTGGGCTGTTGTGCCGTGTATGTGTGCGTTGTACGTGAGTGTCTGAGTCTGATGGAAGGGATGATTGTGGAGGTGTGTGATTGTGCAATGGGAAGCTATATCAAGCTGGGAAGGTTATTATTGTATTTGTTTGTTAATATACTGGGCTTCAGATGACAATATAAAGTATGCAACTTGTAAGGGGAAGTGCTAATAATACATCTAATGGGAAAGGGTTAATACACTTCTTTGTTCTACAACAGTAAAATGCTAGAGTGAGTAACAGTTAGAACATTATGTTAGTATTGTACTTACTTTTTTGTATGTTGTTGTTCGTACTTCAGATGATGATGCAGGAGCGTGGTCTTCACTGCAATTGTAAAATAAAGAAGTTAGAGAATATGTGTGTTTATAGCACTTTTGTTAATGTAGACATTGTTTTTTTTGTAGTAGTAGTGTTTTCTTACAGCTGAGCATAGTAAGCATATGCATTTTCATTGCCTATGTGCATCCTGTATATTTTATTTTGAATCTGTTAGTTGAGTATTTTTTACAAATGACTATAATAGTAAACGTGCAGAGCACACTTGTTTTTTTAATCTTATGTTATTGGATGGTAAGAGGTAGAAGACATAATCATATGCATGTTTTGCTATTTTTACAGGGTAATGGCAGAGATTGTACAGAAAAGCATGCATTGTATGTATTTGTGAAGGTGTAGGATTTAATTTTGAGGCAGTGGTGTTGTTTGAGCTGGGAGCCTTTGTAATAATATTGTCTGTGTGTGTGCTTGAATGAAGATACATGTACTTATCCTCGTTGTGTGTAATTTTATAACACACTGGAAAGTCTTTTTTCATAATTATACTGTTATTTGTGCCATCTTTTAATATGAAATAAAAAATCTTTAGACAGTTGTGTGAGTAAACAAAAATTTGGAGATGAGACAGGTTTGCAATTGACACTTCATCATAGCAGATGGGATAAATGCCAGTAAGGCCATTTTACAGTTTATACATGGTACCTGGCAGTTATATATGTATATGTATTTATATGTATTCTTAGAAGAGCATAAAAGCTGAACAAGTACTGTGTAGAAAATATTCATACCTGTAGTCTGTGTTCATGCATGTGGATGTGCATGAATCTGCAAGTAGAAACATTGGCCAGTTTTATAGTAGTTGTTGCTGTAGATCTGTTGAAGCGACAGCCGAATTGTACTGAGAGTGATCAATAGTACATCTAAAGTGCTGATGTGTGATAGAGTTAGATGTAGAGTTCTTGGATGTGATTGGTGGATGATTGTGCAACTGTTTAACAGTAGCCAATGAGTAAACGGTGCAGAGAGTGAAGTGGAAAGGGCAGAAGGGCTGCCCCAGAGATAGGCGCTCCTCGGACATCGGGTGTGACTGCGGGCAGAGCGTGCCACATCCGGGGTTTCTCAGCAAATGCAGCATGTAAAGGGAACTGTAGGGATCAGCCAACCAGATGTTGAGGTTGTGGTTTGTGTTGCAAGAGGCTGTGTGTAGTGAAGATGGTAGAGGTGGAGAAAATCAGAGTGTTGGTGGTTGGAGATATGTCTGTGCATGGTTTGGATTTGTATGCTAAATGTAGGAATGTTCAAGTTTGTGGAGATATGGGATGGGTCAATATCGCACATGTAGTTGTTTGCACTCTGGTGCTTTGTACTTGGGGTATGTCAGTGCCCCTACTTTGCTGGCAGATTTGGAATATTAGGTTCAGGCAGCAATGAAAATACTTCCAAATGTCAAGGTTATGTGTTCTGGTTTAGTACCTAGGGCAATATGGGACAATAGTTTTGTTTTTTGTCCTCAGCAAGTGGAAAGAAGAAGATGTAGGGTGTGGTTTATTGAGGTAAGTCGCATTCTCTGATTTACAGTAATGTTGGTATCATATTTGACCCATCCACACTTTATTTCTGTATATAAGCAGTGTAGTTACGTGTGTTGGTTGTGGCTGCTGCATGGTAGATTATACCTACTGTTGTGAAGGTTTTTTTTACCAAGTTATAGTTTACCATGTGTAAATCCAGTTAGCTTGCAGTTGTTTTTGGTACCATCTGCATTCTAAAATGAAAGCATTACTATTATGTATTTACTATGTGTTTGTATTTGTAAGGTGGCAAGGCGCCCACACCATTCATCTGGCTAGTGACCGAAAGTGGGATAGTACACATACACGTGTACAAATTATAGGCCACTAATATATAACGGTGGTCAATGGGGTGAGGGTCTGCGGCCTGGCTGGAGGGAATTGCAACAGGGTTTGCTCAGACATTCTCATATGACCACATTTTGTCAGGGCTCCAGACTTGTTCCTTTCAAAAATGTTTACATTTTGTGTCTTGTGAAGAGGAGATGGGATGAGGTGACAGGTGTTGTGGCCTGACTGTGGGAGTCGCTGGGAGAGTGCGAAGTTGTGCAGAGGAACAAAATAAATCTGCAGAAATGTCGCCCGCATTGGTGAATGGTAGCAAACAATTGAAATGTTTTTCAAAAATATTTGTCATGCCACTGTGGTCTGAACGGCTATCGGCTACCATTCTGAGTAAAGGTCAGTGCCATTGATTTTTTGTTTCCTAGTTGAGAAACCCACGTATGATATACGGTATAAGGTTCAATTGTTTTTCGACCTTGAAACAAAGGGAAGATTTGAAAGGAATCTATCAAGGGAGGGATGTAAGACTTTCAAATATGATAATGTTCACCATTCAAAAATTGGACAAAGGAACATTTAATTTAATTTTATGAAAATTTGTTGAACTGATCTGTGTTGCGCCAATAGAATGGAAATGCCGAATATGTTTTACTTTGTACGATTTTATACATGAACTAGTGAAATTATCATTTGGTGACATTATTGGTGGGTTACATTGTATTGTTTGTTGTGTGTGGCATATTGCAACGACACGCAATTACAACTTGTGTGTGTAGTTTGTTTTGTTTTGGGCACATAGGCAGTGGAACATCGAGATCCGTGTAGTCCAGTAGTGGGATTCCCAGGTTGCACAAACGTGTAATTCAACGCTAATATTTAATTAACATTCTGTCTATGTGTTCTTCTTGGTTTTATCTTGCTCCCTAATTGCAGTGTTAGCCTCAGCATTCCATGTTGAGCTGACCATAGTCCATAGAGTAACTTCTAAAGCAAACTGAAGAGCACTTTGCACATTGTTTTGTCTGAGTTCATATTGTTTCACGTCCGTGTTTATCAATAGTTGTAACAGGGGGCCAAATTAATGGTTAAATTGTAAACTGTAATAAAGATTGGCTACTGAGACATATTTCTATTATCTTTTTTTAAACAGTTACATCTTGGCTTTCTGCGATTGTCATGGATTCAAAATACCAACTGACTTTTTTTTTAATGTTAGCTATAGATAATCGTAAATGGGTGGATCACAGTGATGCTTTTTTGGTATGATCGCTACAGGCCCATATGCCCGTACTCCTTACTAGCGATAAGGAGGACCTTGACATCGTTTACAGTGGCCTAGCGCAAAGTTCATGCCAAAGGCTTGCGATTCACACTGCATCCAATGTGTTCTTATACTCAAAAGGAACACCGCGTTACTTACGATGAACATTTGTGGATCGAGAACGAAGAAAATAATTACCTATTTGCTTGAATATGGCAATCGCCAGATGTTCTCGGAGCGCTTATTGTGAAATAAAAGTACTTTACAAATTGTACAGTGTTGCTATTTCCTTTAAAATTATGGTTTTATATTAATAATTGGGACGTGCTGTGTTGTGAGATGATGTGTGTTGATATTCCGGGTTCTGCGTCAAGTAACGTTATCACGTAGGTGATGATTGGGTGCATTTTACTACTGTGTATAGTAATGTCCTGGAGAAAGGTGGAGAATATCACTAGGTTTGGTGATGTCAGCCTCAGGGGCGGGGCATATGAATTAGTGCCGCCAGGGCAGTGCACCTTGGGAGATGCGGCATCGGATTTATTGTTGTGATTATCACAAGATGGCCACGCCCTGATGCCTGATTTTGCATGTGTAAAAAAGAGGAAAATTACGGTAAGGAGTTTTTCGGTGTTACTTGGAGCCATAACATCCCTTTACCAATGTTTTCTTCACTCAATATAAATATATATATATTTTCCCTTCAAAATATGTATTTTCCCTTCAAAAGCATGGTTTTATATTAGGTCATAGAGTTCAGAAATACCCAATTGTCGATTATGAGAAAGAGGACAGCCATTTTAATATAACATCAGAGTAACAGGCTGCACATTTCACCATGTTATCCCGCTAAGTTGTTTTTGAGAAATAGGGCCACCTTAATAGATTCTTATTTTGTGGTGAGTGCAGGTACCTGCAGGTCAGGTTGATTATGTAGGAAAAGCAGACAAGTGGATGTAGTCCAAGGCAAAAGGCGAATAAATACACTAAGCACACAACATGGCATTCATGCATCAGTGGCAATTTACAAAGTTAGAGCATGAACATAGCACCCCCAGTGCTATAAAAGACCTTATTTCAGGCCAATCTCCTCCTTTTTGATAGACGGTTCCCCTGCCTCATCAACTTTCTCTCATCTCCAGCTGTCCCCTACTCTCCTCCCTTGGCTACCTCACCCTCTTCCTCCTCTGTCCTACCTCAAGCTCCCTCCAGCCCTAGGCAGGGCGTACCTGTGATTTGTACCCCTCCCCGGAAGGTCTTTAAGGCTGGCAACCTTCTTCATCTTGCCACTCTCAATACGCGCTCTGCTGTCAAACACTCCTCTGACATCTGACACCTCCCTGAAGAACTGGACCTTGATGTCCTCGGTCTTACCGAGACATGGTTCATGGCCTGCTCTGTCATGAGCTTTGACACTCTCCTCTGTGATCGCTTAAAGATCATCTACACCCCCAGAACCATTCGGCCCAGAGGGGGTGTAGCTCGGAAATTCCCTGAATGGATTACTGCCTCTTTCATCCCCACTCAGACTTACTCCTCTTTTGAATGCCTTGTCTGTAGGCTCTGTCTCTCTCCTAGTCACTCTATTAATATTGCTACTCTCTAATGGCCCCCTGGTCAAACCACCTATCTAGGAGTGGGAAGACCTCTCCTCCTCCCTCCTGGTCTCAACCACTCAACTACTCCTCCTTGGTAACCTCACCATTCATCTTGATTCTCCCTGTTCCGCATCTTCGCTTTTTCGCTACCTCCGCAATTCACTCTCCCTCTCTACCCTCCCCTCTGGCCTGACTCACTCTTTAAGTCACACACTTCATCTCCTCTTGCTTCACCCTCTCTATTTCCCTCACCACTCCTCTCTGTTTGAGTGATCACTGCCTTCTCTCATTTCATCTTTCCATCTCCTCCCCTCAAGACAAGCCTACCCTAAGACTGCCACCCACATTCTCGGACATCCGGCCCATCAATTGTGTGTTAGTCAAAACTTTTGCTGCGGTCCTCCCCGCTCCCCTCCCCCCCGGGCTGACTCACACCCTGACACAGCACTTTCCCTGCTCTACTCCTCTATTTCTGCTACTCTTGATGCTCTTGTCCCTGTCATGAGGAGCTGCTTGAAGTCCGAAGCCAAGTGCTATTCTTGGTATGACTCTGACCTAGCTACACTTAAACGTAGGTGTAGGGCCGGTGAGAGGAAATGGAGGGTTTCTTGATCATTCTCTGAAAAACTGGCCTGCCGCCTGCTCCAAAGTTAATACCGACTCCCTGTCCGCACCAAGAAGGGAGTCCACACTCAAAGCCCATGTCCCTGTGGCATCTAACAACTCGGCTGAACTCTTTAAAACCCTGCTGCAGTCTCCACCCCTCCTCTAACCACCCAAGCTCTTTGCAATGCCCTTGCCTCTCACTTTATCTCTAAAACCCTCTCCTCTGCTCCCGTTCCTCTCCCCCTCCTTCTCTGCCTGTTGACCCTCCTTCAGAAACCCCCTCACCCTCTTTATCCTCCTATCCTCTTTTCTCCCCTGATGAGGTTGCTAGACAAGTCTGATCTATGAAAGCCACATCAAAACAGGTCCATCCCTGTTCCTCTAAACACATTAAGGACCACATTGATACCCTCGCTCAGGCCCTTGCCGATTTCTGCAAACTCTCCTTTGCCTCTGGATCTTTCCCCTTCTCTCTGAAACACTCCCTTGTACATACTCTCCTTAAGAACCCACAGCTGATCCTTCTTGTCCGGCTAACTATCGCCCAATTTCTATTACTCCCTTTTTGGGTAAACTCCTGGAAGAGCTGGCCATCTCTCAGCTTAAGATGCATTCTGATTCTGTTGATTCTCTCCATGATCACCAATCTGGCTTCAGAGCTGCCAGAAGAATGGAAACTGCTCTCCTGAAAATCTGTGAAAATATGCTCTCCAACCTTGCCTCTAACATTCCCTCTGTCCTCATCCTACTTGATCTCTCCTCTGCTTTCGACACTGTCAACCATACCACCCTGCTCAATGGTCTCCATGACAACCTGGGTATCACTGATAAGGCTCTGGCCTGGTTGACCTCGTTCCTCTCTGTTCGACCCTCCTAGGTACAATTTGGGTTGTTCCTATCTACTATCTCCCTTTCTACCTGTGGTGTTCCCCAGGGGTCTAACCTCTCGCCCTGGCTTTTCATCCAATACTTGGCAACTCTAGCCTACTGCATTTCCATTTTGTGCTCTAATTTCAAGTGCTATGCTGATGACACCCAACTCATTTTCAGGCTTCTATCAGCCACCTCCTCTCCTTGCCTCATCTCTGATTGCCTAATCACCATTCAGAATTGGTGCGCCGCCAACGATCTCTGTGTAAATGCCAACAAGACTGAGATACTCCTCATTGGTACACCTTCACCATCCTTTCCCCTCACCCTCTGGCCAGCCTCCCTTGGCCCTCCTCCTACCACTACCTGCGAGGCCAAGAACATTGGGGTCATCTTTGACTCCACATTTTCCTTCTCCGCACACATCTCTGACATCTCTAAAAAGTAAAACTTCCTACTGCATCTCCTCAGAAGTACTCTGTCTTTCCTCTCCTTCCCTCAGAAGCTTACTGTCTCCCAAGCTCTGGTTCTCTCTAGGTTGGACTACTGTAACAGCCTCTTTCTATATCTACCTGCCTCACTCTCCGACCTTTACAACTAATCCAGAACAGGACTGCAAGACTTGTCCTTGACCTCAAGCCCAGGGATCATATGTCTCCAGCTCTGAAATCCCTTCATTGGTTCCCAATGGATGCAAGGATTACATTTAAAATCCTCTGCATTGTCCACAAGGCTTTCTGGGGCAAAGGTCCAAAATACCTTCAACTATCCCTCCGTAAATACCTCCCCTCTCCAGCCCTTTGCTCCTATACTTCTAAATCCATCACGGTCAGTCGTTTTTCAAAGAAACGAGCTGGGGGTAGATCTCTGTCTTTGGCTGGGGCCTCCCTTTGGAACAGCCTCCCTGCCACCTTAAAACTTGAGGAGAACGACCTCTGGTTCGGGAAGCACCTCAAGACCTCCCTCTTCGCTTCTGTCTTTGCCCCTCTTCTCTCCAGCTGATATGTATTCTCTCTTGGCACTGTGCACCTGGCTACCCTCTGTCCTTCGGGCCCAGGTACCTGTTCACCCTGCCACCCTCCTGCACTGCCTCCAGACCACCCCTTCACTGGGGTCTGTATCTGTACCCATACTGTCCCCCACCACCTTCTCTTCTGCACTTATCAGATATGCCCTATCTGCTTAACATATAACTTGCCACTTGCTGGCTGCTCTACCACCTTTATTTCTTTATTCATTTATTTTACTTTTTATTTATTCTTTCTCTCCTCTGTTCCACACTTTTCCACCTCTCCACCCTTCCATGCACTTTCCCTCTTTTCCCTTTCCCATGAACTCGCACTTTCTCAATGTTACTGGGCCTAGTAAGATCGTTGTTTGTGTTCTCCCCTGTTCCCCACCCTTTGCCTGGTCACGCTCTGAAACACTTGTGTACGAGCATGATATGAATAAAATATCATCTCATTTCATATCATGAGATAACTACAGTGATCATTAGAAGAAAATAGATGAAAGAAAATTCAACAGCGGTGTATCAGGTTGGTGGTGCGTCAAACGATAGCAGGAAGGTCATGGTGTACTGGTTTGTGACTTGTGTCGAGATGGGAGTTGCATGGCATGCCATGCAGGTGCAGGGGTGGGAGAACAGACAAACCCAATTATAATCTTCAGGGGCTTCGCAACATATTTGTCCTCATTGGTCAGATCTCAGTGAGATGTGAATGCTCAAAGTTATCTAAAAGGTTATATGATCCAATTAGTACAGAGCTTCTTTGTCAGGAATGGCTCGTATGGCCAGTCAATCATAAGACAGTCCGAAAATAAATGTGGTCTTTGTTTGAAGGTGGATATTTATGGGGGGGCAATGGTGGATCAGCAATGAGCAAGCACAATTTACAGTCTCCTATAGGGGTTTTGTGACACTTAGACACATATATTCTTAGAGTTTGAATTATTGTAACACTTATCAAATATGTCATATTTGTGATTTGCAGCTTTAAATTGTTTGGCCCCAAATGGGAGTGTGGGACGGGGTCCAGTTTTTAAGATGTGTGCTCTCTCCCAGCTGTGCCGGAAATAAAGCTGTGCTCTTTATGCAGTTTATGTACTGTATTTCTGATAATTTTCTGTCTCCTAATCTTGGGTCGTTTTGGGACATCTCTGCCTTTACACACTAAACTAACATGGAGGCATATCTAGCTTCTCCTCATGAGGTATATGAGATCACCTGTCAAGGAATGCCTATAGTTTATGTGGATGGATGTTCCTGTATTAAAGAAAATGATGAGAAGGAGTTAGCAGCTGGTGTTGGGAATGCCTGCATAAACAGTATCCTTGACTACGCAGCTGGTTAAAATTTGGTCCCTGGAGTAAGGTGGTGGAGCTGATGGTAATACACAAAGCAGTCCTTACTGTTATACATCACCAGCTAAATGAACTAGCAATAATAACTGATTCAGAGTATATCCAAAATAGATTTGTTGAGCATTTTGTGAACTGGAAAACCAGAGGTATGCTTTGTGCCAACAACTAAAACGTAAAACACGGGTTGTTAATTCAAAGAATAGATGATTTAGTAACATCAAACAATATAACCATATTATGGAAGAAACTCAAGAGTCACTCAAATGTTCCCCTAAAAACCGGGAAATTATTGGTCGCATCTACTTGCCAAAAACGGAGCAATTCAGGATCAGTACATTGATATGGAACACCTTCATTGAGAGATACAAGTAACAACAGTGATTCAATCACAAACTCAAACTGAGAAAGAGCCTTCTATACTGAAATGGAATAGAGATGTTCCACAAAAAATTAAGATCCAATTGTAGGGTGATTCTATCAATAGCAAGAGGACCCTGAAATATGTTCCTTATTGAAACTAGACTGGAGTGGGAAGGATCTTTGAGTTTTGATGAAATATAAAAAGACATACTCAATTCAAGACAACATTTGGTGAGGTAATCCCATTCTGGTTATAACCAGTGGGTAATACCTACCTTATTCTGAAGCATAATGTTAAAACTCACCAATGACACAGTAACATCTCCCACTCTCTAGGTTCTTCTAATAAAGAGAGGCATGAGTTTACCATGTTCTGATGTTGAAATTGACTTTATTGGTCCATTGACTCATTCTGCAAGTTACAACAGATATATATTGTGTGTTACGTGTCTCTGTACCAAATGGTTCAAAATGTCTTCAAACTCCAAATTGCAAGGCAGAGACAGCAACCATGTATGGAACACTGCACCTCTTTTTATCGTGTCATTCAGCCCATTGACATTCTACAATATGTATTTAATTGTTTTATCACCCATATCCATCTTTATGTAACCTCATTGTACTCCTATCTGTCTCCCGACGTGTGAATCCCCCTCTGTTCTGTATGGCCGTGGGTGCATTCCCTTCCTCCACCTTCATAATCCTCTCAAACGTCACAAATTCTCAACTCTGCAACCCATCATTGCGCCCCTTCCGACTACCCTCACTGCATACTTTCCTCCCCAACACTGAAGTATCTGTCACCCCTAAAACATTCCCCAACGGTACCTCTTCAATAATGACAGCCCACTTCCATCCCATTGGTGCCCCTAACCCACCTGATTTCTAGTTTTACAGTACTTATGATGTTTGAAACCTGATCCACTTTAGTCCCAGTTGACACTCTTTCCACAAGCAGCAGGTCACCTCTACCTTACCCTGCTCATCATTGGCTCCTTTTCACCCCATCTCCCCTCATGCCCACCCTGACCTTCAAGATACCAAATTCCCACTCCCTCCCTGTTGTAAGGTTGGATCCTGTAGATCTTCACCCACCTCCTGAGGCAAATCAGTCCTGTTAATCATCCCCTCCGATGTAACAGTAATTCTATAATCCTTTTTGTGTGTCTACTAGGTTACTGGAATTTCCAACTCTTCTGCCTCCCCACTTCATGTCATCTGCCATTCTCTTTGCCCTTCACAGATTTCCTGGGGCTCAATCCACTTACTCCTGAATGCCTCTGCGTTCCATTCAGTCCGACATCCCCCTGGATCTTGAAATATCCAGGATTGATCTTCTTAGAATACTCAATTTGGCTGGAAAGATCAACATATGTTTTATGTTGTTAGCACAGAGTTGCCATTTCACCGCCTTGTACGATCGTTTTTCTCTTTGTACTTGCCGGGTATAATCTTGTATCAGCCCTCTTTTCCTGGCCGTTTGTAGAAAGATGTCTGTGACCCTGTATTTAAAGACTTTACCCATCACCAGGCTGGGTGGCGCTCCGTAAATGGACGTTCTTCCTGTGACCATTCGTGTTCTCTCAATTGAGAAGAAGGTAATCAGACCTGTCTAGTGTATAGTTTCCCAGATTGATTGTTCGTGGAATAGGTCCAATGCAGGTCCCTCTATTCTTTCAGGAAGACTGATAATTGTAATGTTCACCTTTGGAGACCTCCCCTCTGCATCATCAGTCCTATCTTCCAAGGTGCATTGGATATCATGTACACTGATCGGAAGTATGTGAACCATGCCTTCTAGAAGGCTTTTCCTCTCTTCTGTTTCTCCCACTCTCTGGGATATGCATGCAAGTCTTACCGCTAAAGAGAAATGTTTGAGCCAACCTGCCCAATCTTGTCTTCCAGGATAGTTCTAGACTCCTGCACTATTTTCAGCACCACCACAATGGAGGGTTCCCAGTCTGGTTCATGGCCTGTTTGTGATTCCTCCATGAGCGTTGAATGCTCCCCCTCTCTTGACATTTTCTTCTCCACGTGGTCTTTCATGAATTTGTCAGTCTTGCTTTGGGACGATTATCTTTGCCCATGTTGCGATCCTTGTAGGCTTTTCTTATTATACAGGTCAAAGCAGAGAGCGATAAATTCCCACGTCTAAATGAATCGGGATTGCTGCTGTATGGCACTCTTCTTGTCATCCTTCCATGTTGATGCTGGGCCCTGCTAGTCACTCCATGGCATGTGAGACCACATATTCCAGAACTAGGTCCCGGTGACGGGGGGGGGGGGTTCAGAAGGCTGGCCCAGGGCCTTGTTCTCCACGGCTTCTCTTTGTGCCCATCGGGAGTGGCAACCAAAGGATACAGCCCTGAATCAGCCCTTCCTTCACCCCACTCCATTTTGCAGTTCAACCACTGCATTGTTCCTTACACTCTGTTTCTATGCCAGCTCTTGGAGTTCTGTTCAACCTCTGTAGGGGTGGTGTGTTTCTTCCACTCCCCTTTGATGATCTTACCCCAGTGTTATGTCCAAAACTCCTTGATTTCCCCACTCTTGTTGGTCCACTCCCCCTTGCATTGCAGTCAGCAGCAGGTCTGCCTCCTTTAACAGGCTCCTGGAGCTCCACAAGTGACTGGGTCCCCCATCCAAACAGCACTCCTTTGACCATGATACCTCCGGCTCTGGCTGCAGTCATTGGGTGGTCCGTTCTTCATCTGTTTTGCATGGGAGGATAGTGCTCACTCTCTCCTCTCTCCAATGTCATGTCAACCTGGTGTATCTTCCGTCATAGTTGTCCACTCCGTCCACGAGCAGTATTGGTTATTGGGCTCTTCCTCACCTGGTCCTCAACAATACTGCTTCTGTGCCTGCAGGATTGCTAACATGCCTGTATCTAGTGCCGCTGTGGCTGCTGCATTCAGTACCAGCTTAGGCAGGACTATTGGTTCCTCAGGGCATTCTTCGTCGCTTAATACACAATTTAACTGTGTATGCTATCCAGCTGCTGATTATATTAACAGATCTTTTCGGTGATGGCTCGGAGCCACTAACTTAGGCGGCCATCTTGTGCACTGCTCGCAAGCGCCCCTGTGTACACTTTTTTGACTGCAGTTGTGAGCCTCCACTTTGCAAGATAAACACCCTGGGATCTGGTACATTTTGAAATTTAAAAACACGCATAAAATTGGAACAACATTAATGTCTGAAGACAAACAAAAACAAAGAAGGAGATGTACGGAAAAGTAAACTTCCTTGGCATGGCCATGCACGTTTTATTAGCTGGAGGCTTTACTTCTGCAGAATAATGATATGGTTATGAATTTTGGCTGAACAGTTGTGTTATAATTTCAATGCTAAAAGAGAGGCAATTCTTAGCAGTTCATTAATCTCTCAGACGTGACATCCACACACGTAATGAGGTTCTTGGAAACGATGCTGCGCAGTGTACCCGCGACTTCAATTGTATCATTCAATGTAAGATGCAGAAAGGAACGTTGGGTGCCCTTTTGTTAGCAATTATACGTGCTCGGAAGAATCAGAAATGCTTGACATCGTGTAATCAATGTAAATGGTTTCGTGCATGGCATCACGTTCCAAACATAGATTTATAGGCGATTGGGACCAGACAAAGTTATGCTACCAGAGTGATAAACTATTTTTCTTTGTCGTGCATTGCTTCAGTTGTGTGATTAAAACAAAGGACGTCGAGTCCCTCTATGTTAAGGTGTTGAAGGGGGAAGTCTTATAGAATCGAAGATGACACCTCAGAGATGAAATCTCCTCTGCTGAATCTGAGCAGCAGCAGATAGAGGTGTGACGTCATCAGGCCCGTTCTTCAATCAGCAAAAGAATCCCATTGCCATGACCTGTTGGACTGTAAAGAAGGATATTCCATATAAGTTATACGAAAAGTGTTTCTGATGAGACAAGGAGAACTAGGTGAATGAGGCGTCAGATAGTGGGCCTAATTCACAGAAGCGTTTTATAATGGCAAAACCCCATTGGAAAACGCTCTGTTAATTAGGCCCTTAATGTCTCACTTCTGCAAGTGAGTGGGCCCTCATAACACCCATGTGTACAGTATGTAATGGATGTATCTATTTCTTAACTGAGAGAAAAACATTGTAATGTTCATATTACCACATTTCAACATTGACAACATTATACCCAATTTTGGTTCATCTACCAGATGACATTTTACCTCAGTCATTGATCCCTATTCATGTATCTACTTTATTAGTCCTAAGTGAAAATAAAAGCTACAAATACCATATGAAAGTGCAGGAATCATTGCATAGTAAAATCATTGCTAGATTTCTCTTGATTGTTTGTCTGCAAATAACAATAGTTTTCATATTAATGTTTAAGGAACATCATGTTGACTGTGTTCAAATGTATTGATCATGACATTTCAAAATTTGGTAAACGTCCAGCAGCCTGCTCTACCGCTCCTATTCAGAGTCCTGGATCCTCCCTCTCTCGGCTGTGGTACACATGTCTTTATACTGAAATGACGCATATCCTGCAGTGGCTACTCATTACTCGTCACAAATCGCTGTTGTCTGTCAGGCCTTGGGCCCCACCCTATGCATAACATTCTCCCTAGTTTCTCTGCCACACCCACAGAAAGCACATTGGCACTCAGGGAACAAGTACTTCTGACTTGTACCCATCAACACCACAGGTTTTCACCTCATCTTTGCATACTGTCCCACTTATGAACCACACATCAATTTTTCGTTCAGAGCTAAGCAAAGGGAGGCCACCAATATTGGGAGAGGGTCGTTATACAAGTCCCCTTTCATTACATCAACCTCCCCTATTTGTTATGTTAGCGCTCCAGGACCAGATTAGAACATGTTCTCCATCAATTTATTTGGGCTAAATCATGCTGGGAATGTTAAAATGCATTTTGTATGTTAGTGTGTTTCACGTGTGACTTGTGCTGTTAATGGATGTTTACTAGAGAGCCAATGTAGTTCTCAGGTGTTTTAGTGGTTGTTAATACATTAAGTCATGCTGAAACCGGACACAATTGATCCGTGGCTTCTAATCGAGAAGAACCCATGGCAAAAGTCTATTATGGAGCAATGAATCCAATGGAAAGAGTTCAGTGGTTCTACTTCAAAGTATGTTTGTTTGTGTTTGAAGGTTGTACGTGACATCAGAAAAGGGAATTAATGTTTGTGTTTGCCATTTTATATATCAAATACCGTACGTGTTCACCCCTCATAAAATCAAACCAACACTTTTCATTTTTTGTTTGGGCTATTAGGTGTTGTTTGTGCCACCTATAAGCCAAACTATTGCGTTAGACTACAGTCAGTGAGGAACGGCATATCAGGAGGGAAACACATCTGGTATAAGTTGTTTGGTTTTATTCCCACCCATTGACTGCCCATGGACATACTAATCTATACGGCCATTCACACCCAGTTATGGCCCGTCCCGGCCAAAACACCTCCTCTCTTTTAACTCGCTTTAATCAAGCCTTACCATTGAATTTGCACTCAAGTGCATGCCAGTACTTTTTCAAAGCAGTCTTCTGAGATTGAATGCCTTAATTGGAGTTGTAAACCTGCTACTGGTGTAATGAAAATATCTAGCAGGTCTGCCTTCAGCAACGTGATTTATAAGCACTGTGCATATCCTTCAATGAAGTCCTGTTAAAAACAAGAATTGGCAAAGCCAACGATTTTGGTTTGTGTATAAGTATTAGGCATTTTCCAGGGACTGCTAGTAGATGCCCAGGTACACACATCATTGTGCACCTGCTATCATCAATGGCCAGTTAATACCACGAAGGCTGTGTCTGGAAAGTGCTTTGTCCATGCCTACACAAAAGTCGAACCTCTTTGCATTGCTAATGCTTGTTTTTTCTCTGAATCATCTTAAAGATCAATTCATGATACAAATACATGATGTCATATTTCACTCTTGGAAACTCCTGCTGCTACTGGCAGCTTCTGTTGAAGAAGTGGACATGGGATTATCCACTGTACTACATATTTCCACACTACCTCCGCTGAACTGCCTTTCACTAGTCTAATGGAATGATTAAGCATGAGACGTTGTCTGATACAGTGTTACTCTCCAGCTTAGGTTCAAAGGCATTAATTAATAGCTGGTCCGAACGCACACCGAGTAGAGCGCTCATTTTGATATCTGTGCAGAGCCTGCTGATGCAGGTTCGAATCCCGGCATGGCCAAACTCTGCCTTTCATCCTTTCCGATGTCGATAAATGAGCACCACACACAGTGGGAAATAATAAGCAGCGCTCAGATGCCTGACGGTTCGTAACGCTATATAAATGCTAAATTATTATTATTAAAGTAGATAAGGAGCGATCTCCCTGTAAAGAAGTCTGACTTATTAACTTCAATAGGCCTATTTAACCGGAGACCACTTTGAAGAATATTGAATTAGAATATGAGCATAGGCTCACCTTCATTGCTGCCAGAGATGCAGGAGACAGGCATCAGCAAGCGGTCTACACATATCAATCATGGCCAGGACATATATTGCGAGGTTCATTTCCCAGATAACCCACTGTCTGTGTAAGTGGACAAAATGGATCACAGAAGAGGCATTAACACATTTGAAGGTGACATTCATACAAAAACATAAGATCAGGAATTACACAATTCTTTGCTAATTTCACGTGATACCCAACACTGCTTCTAGTGTAGACCTGGTACATAGATGTATTGATGGAGTACACACATGACTACAACCGTATCGAATGTCTTTGCAAACCTAATACATGGTATAGCAAACCATGAAGGATATTTAGGACGTTCAACTGCCAGCTTCTACGGTTCCTGATGGTAGGGCAGCATGCTATATGGCATACACTGAAGTAGATCCTCAATTGGTTGAGCTTTGTCACTGAATGGCAGCACTACTTGCCACCTTACTGACGGACGCAGTTAGCCCAAATGTGAAATGATCAGGAATGAACCATGCAGGGTGAATATTCTAGAGAATTATATCATTAACAAATGCGTACACTCAACCTTGTGAAAGACCAATTTCTCTGCTATAACTGGGAAGCTCTTGATTACGTTTTCAGGAAAATTGCAAGTGCATCTTGTAAATCAGGATAACAACATAGACGGTTACCAGCATAATAATGCATCATCATGCCATTTACTGTTAATGTATGGTTACTGAACAATAGTAGGTCTCGTTTGTATGCACTATAATCAACTATGTTTAATTATTCCTAGCCAAATCCCATAAAAAGAATCACTTAATGATTGCAGTGCAGTGCTCAAATCCACCCGCTATGCCATATTCCATGAACCAGGCACAGTGATTTAAAGTGATTTAAAGTGACAAATTCTCATTCACCTTTGGATCAATCGATCCCACAGTTTCTGTTCTGCAATGTTATTACATTTGTTTAAGATAACTTGAAATGAATATGATTTTTTATAACCAACTGCTTTAAGATCAATCAAATAACCTTTAACCCCACTGGATGGAACATGACACCATTTTATACAAACATTCACAGTGAGTGATCTTGTTTTTAGATAATTTCATGCAGTTCAGCCAACCAAGCCCAACTTTGTAATCCTTTCAAAATGATTGTATTCATTGGTCAAATTTCACTCAAAGTTTGTTAGGTTAATTAAGAAACATATTACACACATTGGAAGCGAGCCTTTGCTCTCTTCGTTGCAAGAACATGGCTCAAGAATATGCTATGTGTCCTTTCAAAAAGAATGTGTAACATGAAGTTTAAACATGTGATTCAGATTGGCAAACCCAAGATTGCTTGCAGACTCAAAATGTTCAGCATGGCCACTTCTAATTTATACATGTTTTGTTAAATGTTGTGAACTCAACTCTCAATGTTGCTCTACAGGGTTGTACACACGTTTTAAAGTTTAAAAAACACAGAACGGATTTCCCCCAAATCATACAGCTCCTTTTCAATATGTCCATTCAACCTATGATCAAACTGTTTGATTAACATGAAATATTTTTCGATAAAAATAGAGACACCATATAAAAGCTGCACATACTGTACAAGAACTCTATGCCACATTGCTTGCATTTACAAAATGCATGACAGCTGTCAATACATGGACGAATGAAAACTACCTGACGTTTAATACTGAATAGAAAGCTAAAAAGGACTTTGGCCAAACCAAATCCATCTGGACCAATTATCTTTGGCCATCTGATCTTGGTTTTTCAGCAACTACGTTATCATCTGTCCACAAATGAATGAGATTTACTTACTGACCAATTGTTTATGAGATCTCAGGTAGAAAATAATAACTTAATCATGCTTTGACCAAATGCATACCCTGCAAAGGCGTATGCTTTTTGTCTCATGTTTCCTCCAGGTTACAATTATGAATGCCTATCTATCTAGACAATTGCTATTCAGTTTTTTGAGACTGATTAACAAGGGTATGCAACTGGCTCAACCTACTGTACAGAATACCACAGCTAGAACTCTACCAAACACCCCAAATGGACTGAATTCAAGGTATTGTGTATTACAGAGCCTTTAATGAAACAGGACGCACATTTATTATAGACACACTATAATCTTATCTGCCCTCCTGAAAAGTTTGATCTCTTAATCAACATCTTAGTATCACCCCAAAAACCTGTTCGAAAAGATGAGGTTTTAGAGAATTTTATTTAGAAGGTGCTACCTTGTAGAATTGCCGTAATCTAGATCTGCATGATAACCATGAATACATGCCTATTTCAAATTTTGAAAATTGATCCAAGCCTACTTTATGAAGGATTGCGATCTGGTAAGCGTGTAGCAGCACTGGCTTTTTTGATTTGTGTAATGAATACAATTATAAGGGTCATTTTGTCTCAGAAAAGGTTGGCCTATTAACCAGAACCCCATTTCAGCAAACATCATGCCAAAAGGACAGTGTACACCTTTGCCCTGTTGAATCAGTATCCTGATCTGCAACACCTGATCTCCAATGGCACACAGCAGGTTCAGGGGTCACAGGTGCTGAGCGGCTCTATTTAAAATAAGCACCCCTGTCTCCAAACCACATACCTGTGAGCGTTACTACCCTGGTGACAGTTGTACACTTTAATTTATAAGGCATACCTGAATTTAAGGTATGGTGGTTAGTACCTCTCATGATTATTAAAGCCACATCAGATTTATATCATACTTGTGTCAGTACTGTGAGCCCAGCTCAGCTGTAGAAGGGTTATGTGTATTCTGCTCAGACAGCCTGACCCTGCCACTAAAAGGTTAAGAGACTGACTGGCTCTGCCTCTCGTTTGATCCTTTGTGAAGTCAGTAAACACCTCCTTAAAGGGGGACAGCTCCTCAACATTGGTTGTCCTGGGAAACCACAACAAATGGCCCATCCTAAACAAACAGGACTAGCCAGACACCAGTCTGATGCATTACATAAAGTTATTTGATGATATGGACCATGGAAGGGGGCAGAGTTAGTCTAGAAAGAGGGAGCTCAGCATAGCTGGAGTAAGAATCCCTAATCTTGTTTCTCCCCATACCTCTCTAGCCTTCCTGTCTCCTCCACCTACTTTAGCACAAAACACTTTGAGTATGATCTCTAAAGGCAAAACATACTTTTTTTTCTCAGCAACAGGGGCTGGTCCCCTTAAAGCAGGCTTTTTTTAGTCCAATCACTTGCTCACATTTGCCTTTAAAAGAGGAAGGGCCTCATTCTGAGGCTGGCGCAAAGGGATTACCGGCACCGGTAAGGACACCGGTGCCGGTAGTCCCTTTGCGCCCTATTCCGAGGTCCCTTTGCGGGTCCCACTAGCTGCAAAGGGTCCAGGGAGCAAATAACGGTACCTCATTTGCACCATTCCCATTGAGCCCTATAGGGGCTCAAATGGGAATGGGGAATGGTATTTTCAATGGGGACTTACCGGTCCCGCAAAGGTCCGACTAGACCGGTAAGTCTAACCTCGCTCCCTGGCTGTTCAACCAATACCTGGCACTTCTTGCCCACCGCATTGCCGCTCTATGCCTCAGCATTCAGTGCTATGAAGATAATAATCAGCTGATTTTCAGGCTCCCTTCAGCCATCTCTTCTCCTTCTCTCATCTCTGACTGTCCGCTATCCAGGAGAGGTGTGCCACCAATGATCTCTGCCTTAATTCCAGTAAGACTGAGATTCTCCTCATCAGCACACCCTCTCCTCCCTTTCCTGTCACTCTCTGGCTGGCCTCTCTTGGCCCTCTTCCTGCTCCCACCTGTGAGGTTAAAAACCTTGGGGTCATCTTTGACTTCACACTCTCCTTCTCTCCTCACATCTCTTACGTCTCTAAGAAGTCACACTACCAGCTGCACCTCCTTAGAGGTATTCTTCCTTTCCTCTCCTCCCAGAAGCTCACTGTCTCCAGAGCGTGGGCCCTCTCTAGGCTGGAATACTGCAACAGCCTCTTTATAAATATTTATGCCTCTACTCTCCGCCCCCTGAAACTCATCCAAACCCGGACTGCAAGACTTGTCCGTGGCATCAAGCCCAGGAATCGTATCTCTCCAGGACTGAAATCTCTGCACTGGCTCCCAGTGGCTGCGAGGATTAAGTTAAAAACCCTCTGCATTGTCCACAAGGCCTTACGGGACCTGGGCCTCAATACCTTCAACTCTGTCTTCCTAAATATCTTCCTTCTCAAGCTCTTTGCTCAGCCACATCCAACTCCCTCAGGGCCATTTGCTTCTCCAGCAACAAGTTGGTGATAGATCTCTTTCTTCTCCTGGGGCCTCCCTCTGGAACAGCCTCCCTGTCTTTCTGAAACTTGAGAAGAACCATCTTCGGTTCTGGAAGCACCACAAGACCTTCCTTTTTACTTCTGCTTTCTCTCCTCCTCTCCCCTGCTGAATTCTTGGCTGAAACTGAAACAGCACTGGTTCCCTGGCTACCCTCGGTTCTCGGGTCCAGGTCCCCTCCCCACCAGTTGCACACCTGAACTGCCCCCTGGCAACCCTTGCACTCTGGGGCTGTTCTGTACCCCTTCAGCCTCCTACCTGCACTTGACACCTGATGTCTTCACTTACCCTTGCAACTGCCACCAGCTGGCCGCACTTCTTATTTATTGTTCTTATCTATTGTTTTCTTTGTTTACTATTTATCCTATGAACTGCACTTCCCCTCCATTTCCCCTCACACTTTTCTCCTTCTCCCCCTCCCCTGCACGATCTCAATGTCACCTGGCCTAGTAAGATTGTTGTCTCTGTCTTCCCTCTGTTCCCCTCCCTTGCCTCGTTGCACCTTGAAACACTTGTTTATAGGCACGTCATGAATGCCATATCGTATCATATCATAAAGCATGCAACATACTGTGCTGCACTATTTTATATATCATGTAGATGCTTTATTGTTATCTGTGTTGTTCACAATTTAGGATGTGCATGCATGTGTGGGGAGGTCTGCTGGGAAGGATTGGCCAGCATGATTTAAATGCAGCCCTCATACAGCAGTAATATAATCACTGCAGTGAGCTATCTCCAATACTGCTCTTAATATCTTCCCACTCAATATCTTCCCACTCAATATGTGTGAAAGTTGCAATGTTCTTTTTATTGCACAGTCTGTGGTGGGGGTCAAAGCTGGTATACCCCATATGAGTGTGTTTTCTCATATGGAATGCCACCCCCCTGCATGCAGAGTATTCTCTTCTATGCAAATATGGTAGCACCTACCGGGTCCAGTGGACTGCCAGTTCGGTAGCTACCACCCATCTACCATGCATTCTGAGAGATTGCACCAATCAACCTCTGCTCCAATTTAATATGTCGTGGTCTGTTAGCCTTCCTTTACCAATATGTAGTGTAGTGGACTTGTGCCACCAACTAGTTTAACTCGAAGTCATGGGCTGCAATACCACTTGCTTCATAAGGAAGTGCCTGCAAAGACCATTTAATTCTGACCAGCCCCCTTGCCCAAATGAGCTTGGTGCATAGCATATTTGGTTCTTTAAATTAATGCTCAGCCTGTCCACAGTGGGATGCTCTGAAACAAATATAATAGTTTTGACAGTACTATCATCTTTATAAGTGAGAGTCTACCTAAGATTGACATAGGAACCTGACTACATTGCTGCAGTTTAACCTTCAGATGGGTGATTTATGCAGTGTAATTTGTATCTAACGATAGGGCATGGGAGTGAGATACTTGTACACCCAGAAATGTGTACACCCTGCTTACCATCTAATCCCTCCGTTATTGGTGGACTCCACCATATAATTCAACAGCAGAAAGATCTCAGACTTATTTCAATTCAGTTGTACACCAGAGAATCTACCAAATGTCTACCACTTCTCCAACAATCTTTTCTACATTGATACTCGAGTCCTAACAGGATAAAATCTGCGGTACAGCAAAATTGGTTCCGGTGTGCCCCATATTCTGTTACCGGCCTCCCGATCTTTGTCTCCAATCCAAACAGCCAAATGCTCTATCACCAAGGCAAACAACAATGGGGAAAGAGGGCAGCCGAGCCAGGGGGAATACCAGTGATATCATTCCATGTGTACGCACACCTGCAAAAGGTTTCATATATAGCAGCCTGATCCATGATACAAAGTTTGGCCGAGAGCCACAATTGTCCATCTCAGGAAAAAGAAAATGACATGAGCCTGTGTTGAATGCTTTCTGCATGTCCAATGATACCACCATGGTGTGTGTACCAGGTTCCACTTAGGACATAACATTGTACACTATGCACAGAGTCAAAGCCGTGGAGGTCCCTGGGAGAAATCCAGATTGGTCTGGGTGTGTATTACATGTGTCATCAATTGTATTAGTTGAGTCGCTACTGTGTTTGCAAAGATTTTGGCATCCAAGTTTATGAGCGAAAGCTGGTGGTATCAACTACAGTCCTTGGCAGGTTTGTCAGGTTTCAGCAATGCAAATATTACTGCTTCCTGTATCATGTTCGGGAGAGAGGCCCTATGTATAGCTTCCTCCCATACTTGTTGCAAATATCTGGAGATTATTTCCTGGTTTTCCCTATAAAATCTGGGACTAGACCATCAGAACCGAGTGAATTCTCCCTTGTAGATCAAGGATAGCTTCTTTGATCTCCTCTCGCATCAGAGGAGCCGGCAGGCCCTCCATTGTTTCACCAGACATTATTGACATTGGAATCTCCTATAAATATTGCATGTCTCTGCCTGTGCAGCACCACCCTTTGGTTGATACAAATTGGAGTAATATGAGAAGACTGGGATTATGTCCACATTCACGTGGGCCACCTTACCATCTGCGGCCTTCTTATAAGGTATGTTATGATTACCAGTCTCCGTTCTAACCAGATGAGCCAGCAGCTGTCCTGGCCTGTTTGCCTCCCCGTACTTCCTTGCCATCATTCTCTTGTGCATAGGATTCAATTCCCTCTGTGCTGCCTTGTGAAAGCTATCTAGTTCAGATGTAACATCTGCCTTTGCACATTTGCTAACTGGAGCACCAGCAGCTTGGTTTCTATCGAGTCTAGGTCTATACTTATGGTTTTCAGTACCGCAGCTCCATGGCCATGGCTATTTCCCTTATGTATACCTCAAATGCCTGCCAGAGCGTCGCCATGGAAGAACCGGTCCTGCATTGTTTTTTTTTTAAACAAAAGTTCACATCTTCAAACAGTTTGAGCGAAAATGCTGGGTCTAGCAACAATGTAGGTTTGAATCGACATGGAGGACTCTGGCATCCAAGGTGGGATGCTCTGAAACAAATATAATAGTTTCAGCAGTACTATCATCTTTATAAGTGAGAGTCTACCCGACATTGACATAGGAACCTGACTCCATCGCTTCAGTTTACCCTTCAGAAGCATGATGTCTGCAGTGCAATTTTTTTCTAACTATAGGGTATGGGAGTGAGATATGTGTACACCCAGGAGTCTATTGCTTCCTTCGAACAACCACACTGGCTCTCTGCGAGCAGAGCACCCCCAATTTGGAGGTGCAACCAGCACTGGCTATGCCTACCTTCTATCTGCCTCTGCCTTGCCTCCACCTGCTTCTACTTCTATTAACCCTCCACTAAAGAGTGGCAGGAAGCACTGCTCGAGCGACTGAAAGTGAGTTGGTGTAAGTGACTGTGGCTGTCGTAGCCTTGCTATTGCCACTGCTAGCTCTGTTGGGGGTAGCCTCCCCACATCCTCTTTTCAGATGTCAGGGATTTCAGTGAAGTACCCCTTCCTCAACTGCATTCACAGGTGAGTGGAGGTTGTTCCGTTGGCATCCCAGAGATGGATAGAACAGGAGTGAGGCATCCCTCACCATCCACAAGCAGGTGGAAAGATGCTTCGGGTGTTTCAGGAAATCCACCTGGTCAAAATTAATTGGCAAGATTGATGACTGCCAATTTGCTGCCATTAGGGCTGGTTACAAAAAAAAAGGGCACTGATTCTGCCTCCCAGCCAGGCAGCCATTAGATGGAGTGGTGGAGTGATGGAGTGAAGATGTGGTGAAAACTGCTTCTACCAGGTTTTCTAAATAGGAAATTGAGTGTACTATGCAGCTGTGAGTTTTAACCAATTTTAATGGTGCAATGTTCTTTAAAAGGACCGATTTCTCACAAACTTCCCCAATAAGGTCCTCTTGGTACTAATCAGTTTGCTGCATAAAGTTACTGTGTTTCATGACTTTCATAAATATGTGCCACATCACTTCCTTAACTCAGAAACAGATACAGTACTGGCACAAATGATACAAACTGTATTCACACACAGAAACGACAAGACCATGCAACAGAACACTATAGGTATCAGAGCAAGTTAACCTCACACAAGGAACACAAACCGCATAGGGAGCAGATTTGAAAACTTCCATCACACACAGAGCATATACATCAAGGTCAGCAACATTGCAAGTTACACACACCAAACCGGTTACATAAGATCAGAACAGGCTTCCCTCACAAAAGGAAAGGTACAGCACAGTATGCATAGCAACGGCTCAGGTTTTCCTCAAACAGGTAAAACATAGACCAGGCTATTGCAAGCTTTCCACAAAATCCAACAGGAACTGCACAGACAGGGAAAGGTGATGCTTTCCACAAAGAGGTACAGCATGTGAAGGGTCGCTACAAGCTTCCCTAACAACCAGGTATACACACAAGATCTGCATGGAAAACGCAATATTCCGTCACAAACAGATGCATCATTTATACGACAAGAGCAAACCTCTCTCACAAACAGTTCAACTTGGTCAAGTTGAAGTTGCTTCACAAAAAAGTCAATGCAAGCGCCCCCCACAAAGAAGTACAGATATAGAGTGGACAGAACAGTTGGTATATCGCTGATAAGTGGGTACAAGTAAAGCATGAATGGGTCTGTTACATTTTACCATACTTATGGGAATATGGACAGCATGGGTAGGGCCAGATAAGCTTCACTCACAAATAGACACAGTATTTGCAAGGCCATGCCAAGCTTCCCTAATAAAGACGTATACGGGCATGGCCAGTTCTAGTCCCCTGAGAACAGGTTCTTGTACAGCATGCCAGGGCCAGTGTCAGTTTCTCTGACACATGTGCAAAATAACATCATTGGCAGACCAACTGATTGCAAGGGCCTCAAATCAGTAAATATCTGGCATAAACAGGATCAATGTTAAAAGCACCCACAGGAGACACGTTGGAATTAAGTAACTATGGCTATTCCTGTCTAAGGGCCTCATTACGACCCTGGCGGAAGACCATGGTGCTATTAGCACCATGGTCCATGCCGGTAAGTTACCGACTCCGCCATGGAGAAAGGGGGAATTACCACCCCATTACAAGGTTGGCGGGGCGGTAATTCCCCCTTCCTCCATGGCCCTTCCCCATTCCCATTTTTGCCCCATAGGGCTCAATGGGAATGGGGTAGGTGCTAAGTACGGTGCCGCAAATTGCGGCACCGTACTTAGCACCAAGGTCCCTTTGCGGGTCTCTACTTTAACGGCTGGTCTACACTAGGTCGGGTCCCGCAAAGGGACCTCGTAATTAGGCGCTAATAGGTTAACGGCACCGCAGCCTTTTTCTGCGCCGTTAACACATTAGCGCCTTGGTCGTAATGAGGCCCTAAACCTGTGTTTTCCACATTCCCTATCCAATCATACCATTCTTACCTCTCAGGAGAAACCCAAACACTTCTATACAAAACATATAAATGTATTTGTTAAGTATGGAAAACATATCTAAAAACAAGACAATACCGTGTTTTGTTTCCACCTGAGTGGATGCTTCTACAAATTAAGTTAGTGATGGAGTTACTAAAAAGGTGCACCTAAATCTGGTTCGGAAATACTACAATCAGATAATGGTGGATTTTCACTCTATACAACACAGTAGATAATCTGGACTGAATGCCATTAATTTTCAAAAGAGGCCCATTCTGATTAAAAAAGTAATCTAGATCATCTCCATGGGCCAGGTTTGGTCGGTCAAACACCACAGAACAGCAAAACGAATGGTAACCTTTGTATTTCCTGTCTCAGATTTGCATTGATTCATTCATGCACTGTGTTGATAATGTGGAGGAAATGAAGCCGGGCAGGCATGAGCCAGATCCGAACGACGAGAAATCCCAGTGACATATTGCTAGAGATTCTCAGGCAACAGGGATAAAGGGAGACCCCGGAGGGAGATAGCGAATCATTACAAGCGTGTTCATACTTGTCTCAGTAATGATAAAGAGGTACAATGGGAATTAAAATAGAATCATTACAAGAGTGTTCATACTCATCTCAGTAACAATAAAGAGAGGACACCGGGTTGTTCAGGCTAATGAAAATGTTTCAGAATAAAAGTGCTGCAAGCACAGCACACTCTAGCCTATTCTGAGATTATGTGGATAAGGCCATTTTTGCTGATTTGTATGAGGCCTTTGCACCCACCCCTACTTCCTCCTGCTCCTACCTGTGAGGTGTTATTCACCTGGCCTATGTTCTCCTGCCAGAGGTTCAAGCAGGGTTCTACCTTGACTCTTGGCGGGTGTGAGTGCACTGGTTGTGAATATGTTGATTTATCAACATTTCTTCCTGATGCCACTGGACTTTTATTTTAGCCTGCTTCCACTGCCATGTTAGAGACTCCTAGAAATGTGAGCACTGTGATTTGCAACAGGGCAGCCTCTAATAGCAGTAAGTCATTATGCATCTACTTTAATTCAGATTGGTTTTATCTCTTTTGTAAGTCATGAAAGCAGTGGGAAAAACCTGCTCTTTGGTACCCCTTCTGGCAAGCATCATAGGCAGCCGCCTTGTTTGCCTAGTGCTTATACCGGCCCATAATTAGATATCAACATTTATTTTGGCTAACCTTTAACTGTAATTTTTTTAATATCTACTCTGGTAATTTGGTACAGATTATTTAATGGTGTTTTGTTGCCCATTTTGTCAGATAAGCTATATAAGCAGACATTTAATAAGCATCAAATTCAGCAAATTGCTCCAAGGCTACTTATTCAGATAGTAACAATGATATTCTATAAACCTTTCATGTGTCTCTTTTAGTTCAACTCTGGTCCTTTAGTACAGATTAGTGTACTTGTGTCCCTTTTGTCATACATGTTATACTAGTTTACAGGCCTGTGTGCATGGACCAAAGTGCAGGTTTTCATTAACACAGTAGGACCACTCTCATTCCTATGCTTACAGCTCCCTCTAGGGTGATAACAGGCAAAAGTTATGAGAATAGGTCCGTTGTGACAGGCGCATTTATGCAAATTGGCATTGCCTCCATCTATCCTAAGGCAACAGCTCCCTCTAGCGGTGACAACTGCCGAAGCTACTGCATCAGACAAACATACAAGGACACACATACATCTGGTCTTTTATTATATTGTTAGATAAGCAGGTATTTACTGACGTCCACCTGAATTTAAGGCCTGTTACTATTTGTTTAAAAACATGGTGCCACATTTGGCCCAATCTACTTTGCTCTGATTTACATTTTATATGACTGCACGCACACACAAGATTGCTATGTTTTGTGATTTACACTGCCCGTGATGCACCAGTATATCAAATTAACAACATGACATTAACAACATGACATTACAATTATCTCTGTCAGTGCTAAAATAGCATTTTATATTAAAACAAAAACATGTATTCATTCACAGCTAAAAGTGTGCTCATTAAGTAGAATGCATTTGCTTTGAGAAGTGTTCACAATGAAAAAGAAATGCTTTATGACATGCAAGCATGTTGGACAGTATTTATTTCTAATTGTAAGCGCTGCCTGTCATGAAGCATGATTTCCTATGGAAATCATTGGTTTCATGGCAGCATGGAAATCTCATGTTGGTGCGAAACTACACTGTTGTTTAAGTTAGGGGATAAATGGAGGACAAAAAAGTAACTCCCGTTATGCCCCCATCCTCTGCCTTCAAAAACAATGAAAATTCCCTGTTGCGTGAATGGAAGTTTTAAGACAACCATAACTGTTTTACGCCTGTGCCTCCATTTAAGCTATGGGAACGTCCAAAATGCGCTCACAAGTGGGTCATTTTGCTAAATATGTTAATTGCATGCAGGGAAACACCAACATTGGTTATTACATGTAGATGGTTTTAAAGTAAAGACAAAGCCAGTTGAAATTGCCTTTGCTCTTTATTTGTGCTCTTCATTTAAAAAAATAAATGCTTTGCAGATTGCATTTACAAAAAAATCCTATGCAATCTCAATTTTTTTATTAGGTGATAAAAACAGAAAGATGCAAGATGAATCTATTTAAAGCCTGCATGGTATAATGGAAATCATATATATTTATAGTTACGGTGAGTCGCAGAACCATAGTAAATTGAAATAATTAATTGTTAGGGAGCGTGGCCTGGAGCGCTGCGGATGAGGCTGCTCCATTGATGGCCTCCGTTGGGGTCCGCGGCTCTGACTGATCTTTCGCCAGTTCCCGCTATGCTGTAAGGGCCTCCTGAGAGGGATCTGCAGCGGAACGTCTTCTGCGCCCGTGGCTACATCCCTGGCCCTTAATGCGGCAGAGCGGCTGAAAACGCGGTGTAGGATCTTCTCCACGGTGTTCCCCGCCGCGATTCAAGATGGCGGCCGCGACCAGGACTCTTCGCTGCCGCGGCCCACTGGCGCTCTCCAACCCGATGCGGGGGGGGGGCGGCTTGGCTCCAATATGCAACAGCACTACCCTTGTAGTACCTGCCGTCTCCCCCATCCCTCCCCCTCATCTGCATGGGGTCCTCGATTGAGACTGCCGGGTCCAGCGACCGTTTGGACACCCGCCATTCCAACGCTGAGAGCTACAGTGCTGCATCCTTCCCCCTCGCCTGGGCCTGTTGACGCAGGGGCTCCCAGCAGCCCACTGCCGCTTCTTCCAGGGGCCACCCCCTGTAAGACGAGCTCCGGCGGACCCACCGCTTAGCATCTGGCGCCCTAAGCCAGTGGTGCCTGCAGCCGCAGGGGGCCCTTCTGGAGGAGGGCCCCCCAGCCATCACCTCCAGCGCGGTCAGGGCTCTACTCTCCAGGTGCGCGCCGCTAGCCCCATCAAGCATTCCAAACTCCGGCAGACCCGCCGCCCAGCAGCTGGCGCCTTGAGCCGGTGGAACCGACAAGCCCTGCCACTATCTCCAGCGTGATCGATGCGCCACTCTCCAGGTGAGCGCCATTGGCCCCATTGAGTGAGGTGGGCTCTGTCCCTCTGGCCCCCGAGCCTCCCCACTTGCACTAAGGATTGGCTTCTCTCGCGGTCTTGCCTGGAGGCCCGCTGCCATCCCTGAGGCCTACCGGATTGCGCACCCCCCACCTCCTATTGATCGTGGTCTGCTTCCACAGCGGTAGTCCTAGTGCTCCTGCAGGTTCCTGGGGTGCCCCTGCCCAACATCACCACGCACCAGCGGAGCGGATCCACCTCCACCCCATTGCCTTGGATCCGGGCCTCTCGCCTTGTGTGGCTTCTCATCTCGATGCTGGTGCTATCCTGTGAAGGCACTCCTGCCCCCCCCTTGAGAAATCTCCTGGGGCGCCCTGGCCCACTCCATTCCTATCGCCACCTTAGGCTCCTGTGGCCCCTGGCAGTGAGCATATTCTCCCACCCCCCGGTGCCAACTCTTGGGACCCATTGCTTCTCCCCAAAAGCTATGACCAAGGTGGTGAAATCATTGAGGGGCACCGACATTGCCACCATGCTGCAGGCCCCGGAGAAGGGGAAGAAAACCGACCCCCCGAATCTAACTCCCCAGAGGGCCTCCGAGGTGAAGGGCACGCTGGCCTCAAGGAAGACCTCCAGGTCTTTATGTCAGACATTAAAGCAGAATTCCGGAACTGCATGACGGAACTCACAGCCAAGTTGGAACAAACCGAACAACGAATTGACAACGTTGAACACCTAATACTGGAGGTTGAGGAACTGGCAGTGGACCATTCTAACTCGATGAAGGAGATGCAACGTAACATCCAAGCTCTAATGGACAGCACCGAAATCCTCGAATTCAAGCAAGAGGATATGGAAAACCGCTCCCGGCACAATAACTTACGGATCCGAGGGGTCCCCTCATCAATCCCGGATAAGGAACTTCCCGATTATGTCAGCACCCTCTTTCAATCTCTACTGTCGGATTTAGATGAAATACAAATCCTACTTGACCGTACCCACCGAATGCGCCCTCGGCGGGGATCTGACACAGATTCTCCCCCAGATGTCATCACGAGAGGCCACTTCTTCACAAGTAAGGAGGCCATCGCTGTGATAGGGCGCTCAAAGGACGAGCTCTCCTTCCAGGGATCCCCACTCCAAATCTTCCAAGATCTATCGCCCCTAACCCTTCAAAAACGCAGAATGCTCCGTCCTCTCACCCTTTTTCTCTGAGACCAGCAGGTGCGTTACAGATGGCTGCTTCCTACGGCGCTACAATTTTCGTATAAAGGCACTCCTTGCACCATCAGTCACCTAGAGGACACAGCCTCCATTCTACGATCAGGCTCTCCCGAGGGCTCGGGGCCCTCTCTCCTGCCTCAGTCTGACCCGGGCTTGGAGCTTGGCTCCCCCAAGCCGAAACGGACCCCCTGGTCCAGAGTGCAGAGATCCCACAAACCCAGATGATGGCCCACGCTTCCCCTAAGGATCAAGTGGCACCGAGACTACCGATATTCTCTTATGCCCGCTGCTGACCCCATGCGGCCTACACCCTCATCCAAGGTGGATGTCATCGTATTACCCTTGGAGAAAACTTCGATCATGTTGCCCAGGTCGCCCGTTGCCGGCCTGGAATGCCCGGGGGACCCGCCGACAGTTACCAATCAGCCCCCCGGCCACAGTTAGGTCCTCCCGTTGGAGGCCAAAGTTGGAAGTCCGGAACTCCCATTGGAGACCATTGTTAAAAAGCCACAGGAGCTCTAACTCTGCTGACACATCGCAGCTATGGCTAACCTAGACCCCTCCCAATCCCCCCCGCGGCAAAGGTCCTCGGACAGCCAGCCCCCGCACCAGAAATTGAAACTCACCACTTTGAATGTTAGGGGCCTGAACTCCCCCCGAAGAGAAAATCCATCCTACACAGGCTGCAATCCGACGGAACCTCAATCGCTTTCCTTCAGGAAACACACCTAATTCCAGCTGACTTCTCCCGCCTCTGAAGCAGGCTCTTTCCCACGCAATTCTTAGCGTCCAATGGCACCAAAAAGGGTGGCACCGCTATTCTTCTGGCTGCGGGCTTGAACCCCCAGGTCCTCGACATCCTGCGCTGCCGAGAGGGTCACTTTGTGGCTGTCAAATGCATCATTATGGGCCAACTCTACACTCTCGTCTCAGCATATGCCCCGAATGAGTTCAAAGAAGGATTTTACCAGGACCTGGTAGAGATCCTCCTCCCGTTCACTGAGGGTCAACTTGTCATCAGGGGTGATTTCAACGGTGCCCCGGACCCTTTTAAAGACAGGTCTCACCCCCCAACCTCCAGGGACCAGAAGCTAGCCCTGGCCCTGCTCCACTTGTTCTGCACGCTTGATGTCGTTGACACCAGGAGAGTGTTATACCCGGAGGAGAAGGACTTCACCTTTTACTCATATGTACATCGCACTTTCTCCAGAATCGACTTGCTGTTGGCCTCACCCCGGATCCTGGCCTTCACGGATTACGTCACGATCGGCCCTCAGATCCTCTCGGACCATGCCCCGGTCTCGCTCTCCCTCCGAGTCCTCGACCCGCATCCCCCTCCACGTCGCCAATGGACCTTGTATGACCCTATCCTGGGGGACATGACGGTGAGAGATGCGATCGCCAGGACAATCAAAAACTTCTTTACGGAGAACCGTAATGAAGACACGTCCCCCACCAACACCTGGGACGCCACGAAGGCGGTGCTCAGGGGGGAACTGGTCGCCCAAGGTACCGCGTTTCAGGCCGCGCGCGCGTCACGTCACTTACGCGTGTAGGCCCTTTCCTTGGAATACACGCATCCACACATAGACATGCAGTTTTTTCACGCACGATGCCACGTCACAAGGGAAATGCCCGTGCGGGTCACGTCACAGAAGCGCTTATGCGGTAAGGGCCTTTGGTCCAATGAAACCGCATACGTATGCTGATGCACTTATGCGCCAAGGGCCTTTTCTCGAATTACACACTGACGTGCAAGATTTTCACGTGCTAAACAACTCCGTATGAAGCTGGCCACGCAACAACACACGGAAGACCACGCTCCTGCCCAGAAGGCCAAATTACTGCCCCCCAGAGCCCCGAGCACGCTCCCACCTGCCATCTGCTGCTGCCTACGTGCCCTGCGATTTGCTGCCTGCACGTCAGCCAGGGGTGCAGTTGCTTTGACCACCCCTGCTGGAACCGAAGACTCCCGACTGGGATACCATCGCTCCACAGCCCAGCCCGAGGACCCAGTTGCCCACCCACTCTTGCCTCTGGGGTTGCCACGTCGGGCACAACACCATCTGGCACCACTGACAACCCCCAGCCAGAGAGGCAGAGGGCCACCAGCTTCAGTGCCAGGGAAGTTGGTGTCCTGGTGGAGCAAGTCCTGGGGCAGTATGATGCCCTCTTTGGAAGTTTGCACGCCGACAAGGAAGGACGGACAAGGATCTGGATGGACATCGTGACTGCCATCAACGCGGAGGGGATGGCAGTCCGTGACTTACATCATGTCAAGAAGCGTTGGGAGGACTTCAGGTCCAGGACCCTCAACAAGGCCCAGCGCCTCCCTAAGGCAGCGGATGCCAAAGGGCGCCGGGTCCAGCTGTTGGACCACCAAATGAGGGTCCTGGAGCGCATATGCCCAGCACTCTACGTTCGGATTCTTGAGAGGCAGACCCGTCTGGAGTCGAGCGGTAAGTGTACATGCATGGCGATTGGACGATGTGCGTATCGTGGTGTGCCTGTAGTGTGCAGATTGCACATGTGTTTTTGTAGGGCCATGTAGGGATGTGTGTAAACATGGGCGTGAGGCTGCCACATGTGAGTCCTCTCAGGTGTGAGACACATCGATGGTGTATGTGTTGGTAAGCATGCTGGGCAAATGCAGGTGTGGGAGCACACATGTTTGAATTTCTGTGTATGTACATTGGCATGGTTGCGGCATGGATGTTGGTTTATTATGCATGTATCTGCACTGTGTACATGTGCATGTATGTGTATTTGACAAGTGTGCAACTGTGATGCAATATGGATGCACGTGACTCTGATATGTAGAAGGCTGAATGTCGGATGTGACATGTATGGCGATCTCATCACTGCAACAGTTGGATATGTACACATGCATGTAAGTGTGGTGGCGTGTGTGCATGTCTAGTGCACTCCCATTGTTTCATGTGATGTCCGGCTCACCTTTGGCTGTACATGCTGTTGAATGTGTATGGATGCTGCTGCCTGGTGCAATATTGCTGTGGAAATGCTCATGTGTGCGAGTTAAAATGACATGTGTGTCGTGGAGTGTGATGCCGTGTCTGAATTTTGACTATGCCGCTCATGTACAACTGTCATGTGTGTATCAGTCCAATGTACTGTGCCCTGATGCCTGTGTTTTATCTCTCCCTGTCTGCAGCGTCGACTGATGAAGTGGGCAGAGAGGGTGCTGTGGAGCACAGCAGCAGGGATCGCACCACCAGCCGGAGACGCAAGGCCCGGCTCCCCTCCCGGATTGTCATCTCGTAGGGGAGTGAGGAGTCTGTATCTGCGTCCCAGGCCGCAGCTGCCAAGGGTAGGTCCAAGAGGCGGAGGTTGGAGGTGGACTCCTCGGCAGCAGAAGGGGCAGCTGAGACCCCACAGGGTCCGACGGAGGAAGATGGCATGGAGTCATCCAGGTTGGTGGGGGGTTTGGTGGAGGAGGAGGCTGTGGAAGGGACACACACAGTGTCTGGAGGTGGAGATTCCACTGGTGCTAGTGGTGCAGTGCAGGACCAGGGACAGGAGGCAGCACAGGCCGCCGCGGAGGTGCCTGTGTGCAATCCTGTCCCTGATCCTGTCACTGCATCATCTGGCTCCAGCAGGGATGCCTACGTCAGATCCGTTTTCAGGGAGGGGAAGAGCGCACAACAACTGGCCTTCCTCTCCCTGCGGACATGGCTATCCAGGACCGGGTAGAGCCTGTCCTGGGTGGGGTGGCGTTGCGTCAACGGGCCATGCGAGGTGACCTGCAGTCTTTTCATGTGGAGACTGCACATCATCTCGAATGGCTCGTTGACCGCGTTGACCTACTGGGACAGGTCACCAGGGCGGGATTCCTCCATTTGCTGGACCTTGTTCCGACCCCCTCCTCACCTGAACTCTCTATGCACCAGTCGTCCTCCATGCCATCTTCCCACCCATGTATCACCTGGGTACCCTGTGGAACTGCCTCTGACCCTGCGGCCAGGCTGGTGGAGGACATATCCCTGCCACAGTCGGGAGTCGGACGTCCAGCAGGGGTGGCCACCTCAACAACTGCACCCCAGCCCGAGGAGGATGTGCAGGCAGCAAGAGCCAGGGCACAGGCAGAGGCACAGCAGCAGCAGCAACACGGTGGGAGCCATGATGCCTCGGGGCCTTCAGCATCGGAGGGGCAGGCATCGGCCATAGGGCAGGAGGACCCTGGATTTCAAGTGTCTTCCGTGTGGCAGTGGTTGGGCCACACCATAGATGCGGAGCGGCAGCGGGCGGAAGAGGCATGGCTCACGATGGTCAGGGCAGAGAACTCCATGCGAAGGGCCCTGAGGCGGGGCGAGTGCCTTGAGGCAATTCGCAGGGAGTTGGAGGAGAACATGTCATCGTCCCTGCGAACCCTCTGGGCCATGGAAGAGGAACGCCTCCAGGACATTGAGCGGGAGTTTGATGATGCCCTGGCCCGGGACATCCAAAATTGAGCTGTCGGACTAGCCCGCTGCCATTGTAAATAGTTTTTAGAGTTAGGTTTCCATTTCCTTTTCCTTTGTATATAGTTTTATTTTTGGGTAGTTTTTTAGGTAGCTTTAATTTGTTTGGTTGGGCTCATAGACCCTTTACATCGTTGGACAATGGATTCATTTGATATCTTTTTTGTAATTTTGCACATGGATTAATGGATTTTTATTTCGGACAATGTATTGTAAATAGTTGGACTATGGATTGATTTATCTTTTTTAGTTTTCATTATGAACATAAAACAATGAATATCATTTTTTTACCTTTCCTTTGGATTTGCGTTGGTGGAGGGAGAGTTAGGACTGTTTTTCTTTCAAATTTTTTTGGATTGGTTATCATTTTCATTCACTCATCTTTTTCACATGCTTTTCATTTCATGTTTGATATTTCGGTATGCTTTCATTTCATTTATTTATTTACGTACATAATACATTTTCATATGTTAGTTCCATGTGTGGGATTCGCTCATTGGGTTGATGCATGTGAAAATGTGGGTTTACACAAGCAATGCCAACCAGTGTATGTGTGTGATGGACATGTGTTGATGTACACAGTTGAGTTTTGGTTTGTGTCTTGAGATGGGCATGTCAGTGTGGGGTGGATTGGGAAATGTTTGCGTCTCAAGAATGGGGTGGCGGCATTTGGTTTTTTGGTGTAGAAGTGAGCCATGATTGTGCATCTTTATTTCGTGTAGGGGGGGACATGAGTGGGACATGAGTGAGAGCCTGCTCGCAGGTGCCCTGGACTGCTGGGGGGTGGGGGTGCTGGGGGACATGAGTGGGGGCCTGCTGGCAGGTGCCCCGCACTGCTGGGGGTGGGGGACATGAGTGGGAAATGAGTTGAGGCCTGCTGGCAGGTGCCCCGCACTGCTGGGGGGTGGGGGTACAGGGGGACATGAGTGGGGGCCTGCTGGCAGGGGCCCTGCACTGCTGGGGTGGGGGTGCAGGGGGACATGAGTGGGACATGAGTGGGGGCCTGCTGACAGGTTCCCCGCCCTGCTGGGGGGTGTGGGTGCAGGGGGACATGAGTGGGAGCCTGCTGGCAGGTGTCCTGCACTGCTGGGGGGTGGGGGTGCAGGGGGACATGAGTGGGTCCTGCAGGCAGGTGCCCCGCACTGCTGGGGGGTGGGGATGCAGGGGGACATGAGTGGGGGCCTGCTGGCAGTTGCCCCGGACTGCTGGGGGTTGGGGGTGCTGGGGGACATGAGTGGGACATGAGTGGGGGCCTGCTGGCAGGTGCCCCGCACTGCTGGGGGGTTGGGGTGCAGGGGGACATGAGTGGTGGCCTGCTGGCAGGTGCCCCGCACTGCTGGGTGATGGGGGTACAGGGGGACATGAGTGGGGGCCTGCTGACAGGTGCCCTGGACTGCTGGGGGGTGGGGGTGCAGGGGGACATGAGTGGGGGCCTGCTGACAGGTGCCCGGACTGCTGGGGGGTGGGGGTGCTGGGGGACATGAGTGGGACATGAGTGGGGGCCTGCTGGCAGGTGCCCCGCACTGCAGGGGGGTGGGGGTGCAGGGGGACATGAGTGGGACATGAGTGGGGGCCTGCTGGCAGGTACCCACACTGCTGGGGGGGTGGGGGTGCAGTGGGGACATGAGTGGGGGCCTGCTGGCAGGTGTCCCGCACTGCTGGGGGGTTGGGGTGCAGGGGGACATGGGTGGGGGCCTGCTGGCAGGTGCCCCGCACTGCTGGGGGTGGGGGTTCAGGGGGACATGAGTGGGACATGAGTGGGGGCCTGCTGACAGGTTCCCCGCCCTGCTGGGGGGTGTGGGTGCAGGGGGACATGAGTGGGGGCCTGCTGGCCGGTGTCCTGCACTGCTGGGGGGTGGGGGTGCAGGGGGACATGAGTGGGTCCTGCAGGCAGGTGCCCCGCACTGCTGGGGGGTGGGGGTGCAGGGGGACATGAGTGGGGGCCTGCTGGCAGGTGCCCCGGACTGCTGGGGGTTGGGGGTTCTGGGGGACATGAGTGGGACATGAGTGGGGGCCTGCTGGCAGGTGTGGGGGCCTGACATGAGTGGGGGCCTGCTGGCAGGTGCCCCGCACTGCTGGAGGGTTGGGGTGCAGGGGGACATGAGTGGTGGCCTGCTGGCAGGTGCCCCGCACTGCTGGGGGTGGGGGTGCAGGGGGACTTGAGTGGGACATGAGTGGGGGCCTGCTGGCAGGTGCCCGGCACTGCTGGGGCGTAGGGGTGCAGGGGGACATGAGTGGGACATGAGTGGGGGCCTGCTGGCAGGTGCCCCGGACTGCTGGGGGGTGGGGGTGCAGGGGGCCATGAGTGGGGGCCTGCTGGCAGGTGCCCCGCACTGCTGGGGGGTGGGGGTGCAGGGGGACATGAGTGGGGGCCTGCTGGCAGGTGCCCCGCATTGCTGGGGGGTGGAGGTGCAGGGGGACATGAGTGGGGGCCTGCTGGCAGGTGCTCCACACTGCTGGGGGGTGGGGGTGCAGGGGGACATGAGTGGGGGCCTGCTGGCAGGTGCCCCGCACTGCTGGGGGGTGGTGGTGCTGGGGGGCATGAGTGGGGGCCTGCTGGCAGGTGCCCCGCACTGCTGGGGTGTGGGGGTACAGGGAGACATGAGTGGGGCAAGAGTGGGGGCCTGCTGGCAGGTGCCCCGCACTGCTGGGGGTGGGGGTGCAGGGAGACATGAGTGGGACATGAGTGTGGGCCTGCTGGCAGGTGCTCCGCACTGCTGGGGGATGGGGGTGCAGGGGGACATGAGTGGGACATGAGTGGGGGCCTGCTGGCAGGTGCTCCGCACTGCTGGGGGGTGGGGGTGCAGGGGGACATGAGTGGGGGCCTGCTGGCAGGTGCCCCGCACTGCTGGGGCGTGGGGGTGCAGGGGGCCATGAGTGGGGGCCTGCTGGCAGGTGCCCTGGACTGCTGGGGGGTGGGAGTGCTGGGGGACATGAGTGGGACATGAGTGGGGGCCTGCTGGCAGGTGCCTCGCATTGCTGGGTGGTGGGGTTGCATGGGCACATGAGTGGGACATGAGTGGGGGCCTGCTGGCAGGTGCCCCGCACTGCTGGGCCATGGAGGTGCAGGGGGACATGAGTTGGTGATCAGTAGTGCAATCTGACATGTGGCTTGCCTGGGGGGCTTGCCCATGGTGGATGGGCTGCCTGCGGGACATGACCAGGGGTGCAGGGTAGTCCCCTGTCGTGTGGGCTGCCTGCAGGGGCCGCGGAGGGTGTAGAGGGAACACCTGGGAGGACCCACACTGCCAATTCACGTGTAGGACTCCCTGCGTACCCCAGAAATACATGTACCCTACTCAAATTGCGTGTGAGACTTCAAACAAACCCCAGTTATACACGTACCCCACTCGCACAGGGCCATTCGTGTGTGAAACTTCCCGCGCACCCCCGAAATACACATACCCTGCTCAAATCGCGTGTGAGACTTCACGCGAACCCCAGTTATACACGTACCCCACTCACACATGGCCAATCACCGGTGTGTTGGATTTGTGGATTGGTGGGCCACATGTCACGTACGTGTAGAGTGAGACCTTGTGGAATGAACAGGGACAACAAGAGCTCCCACAGGAACAGCAGGGCATCCAGCAACAGCAGACATTGCAACAGGCAAATGGACAGCAACAACTAGTAACACAACAACAGCCAAGGACATACCCACCCCCTCAACAACAGGTAGCGATTACACAACAACCCCTAGCACAGCAAGTACAGCCACCTACACAAGTCCAAGACCATAACATAACCTCAACCAATACCCAACTACAGCAAACACAACTGGGTAGGGTGACAGTGCTGGGACACAACCCTTACACGGGAAGTGGTCAATCATTATACCCCCAATAGGACAGCCCACAAACGACCTTGGTGTGTCCCATCCTGTCGGTAACACCTAATAGTGCGGAGGAACCACGGATAGAGGTAACGATAGGTGACAAAAAAATTATCATTCCTTGTCGACACCGGGGCGACCCGGTCTTGCATAAGGGAAGGTAAATTTAAGATGTCAGGTGAAGCCATGAACACCCAAGGATTCTCTGGGGCTAGGGGGTTGGTTCCCTTTACTGATAACATTCCCTTATCAATAGGGGATTATGACATGTCAGTCCCACTTTTATATTCCAGGGCCTCACCAGTAAATATAATGGGGAGAGACATAATGAGCAGGTTGAATATGACGATCTCCTTTACGGAGGACGGCATAATTTGCTCCACTCCAGGAATTAACATGCTCACGGCGCGGCAGATCATGCAGGCATACTGTGGACAGACAGTGATTAGGGCTGAGCCAGTAGATGGTGAACTGTTCCAGTATGGGACAGACATGGCATTTGCATGGATGCCAGGGATAGAGGGAAAGATCTGGAGAAGGCCAGCAGCCTACTTGTTTAGACCAGAAACGCCAGCTAAGGAACCAGAAGGAAAGGTGATTTCGGTGGACATAGAGAGCATTATAGCAACCGCTGATTACATTGCAGTGCATGCCCAAGACAGAGAAGGAAGAGCGTGGAGGGCAGTGATAGCACTAGCAGAGGGATGTAGACTCACCCAGGTGTCAGATGAGGAGCTCTTCTCAGGTGAAAAGGAAGAAGGTGAAATGGTATTTATGATGAGTGTGGGAATATGGCTAAGGGTGACATACAAACAAGTGGCACAGAAAATTGCAATGGCACTTGAGGCACCCACATCCACCCCGGTTCCCTTTTTTGAGGAAGACATGGCAAAAGTACCCACATCACTATGGACTACTAGCCCCTATGACGTGGGGTGCATAAAAATCATAGGGGGGGTAAGAATAAAATTTAAAAAGGGTGCAATACTCCCCAGAGTAAAACAGTACCCACTATCAAAAGAGGCAGATGAGGGCATATGTGAAACAATAACGGCCCTTATAAATAATGGCATATTGGTCCCATCAGAATCTCCATGCAACACAGCTGTATACCCAGTGCGCAAGGCTAAAGGTGGATCTTGGCGCTTCATACAGGACCTCAGGCCTTTGAACAACATAGTGGAAGCAGAATACCCCATAGCAGCAAACCCGGCCACAATATTGTGCGGCATTCCGGCAGAGGCATCACGGTTTACAGTGATCGACCTTAAAAATGCCTTTTTCTCAATACCACTGCACCCAGACTCACAAGATCTGACAAGCTTCACTTACAGAAACGCAAAGTGGAAACACACCAGATTGCCACAAGGGTACTGCGAGTCACCCTCTATATTCAACAGAGTAATACAGATGGATTTGGGTAACATTGAGGTAGAAAGCACAGTGTTACAATATGTTGACGACATAATCATTTGCAGCTTAAACGCAAAAAGATGCAGAGAGGACTCATTAAAGATGCTGACAATATTGGCTGAAAAAGGTTACAAGGTAGACAAGGAAAAGCTACAATACTGTCAGGAACAAGTACTTTACATTGGACAACTCATATCCCAATATGGAAGACAGATTGCACCACAAAGAGCACAGGCAATTTTAAAAACACCATTGCCACAAACAGTGAGAGAATTACAGCAGTTCCTTGGCCTGTGCAACTACTGCAGAGCATGGGTATTTGATTACAGCTCATACATAGGACCCCTACTTGAGGGGTTAAAAGAAGCTAACAAAGGTGAGAAAAAGTTGGGGTGGACAATGGAAATGAAAGAGGCTTTTGAAGAACTGAAAGATGCAATATCAACCGCTCCAGTACTGGCCACCCCAGATTATGAACGACAATTTTTCATATTTTCACATTGCGACTCAACAGTGATGAAAGCAGTGTTGGATCAAAAAACAAGCATGGGCTACAAACCAGTAGCGTTTTACAGCGGTCACTTAGATCCTGTGATGCTAGGTCATTTCCCTTGCGAACAAGGTCTCACTGCAGCTGCCTTTGCGGTAGAGAAAGCATCAGCAATCACCATGGGGTGCCCAACCACACTATTTGTGGAGCATGCAATATTTGCAATATTGAACAAGCCTAAGTCCACACTAACAACGCAAAGGGCGTCAGGTTATGAGATTATATTATCTAGAGCTGAATTATCAATTGTTAGATGCAGCACAGTGAACCCTGCAAGGTTTATAGCAGAAGCAATTGAGGAAGGAGACTATGCACACGATTGTACAAAGATTACTGAAATGTATTCATGCACTAGAAGGGTTGAAGAGAATGCACTAGAGGGAGGTGATCTCTTGTTCATTGATGGGTCATCAACAATTGACCAAAGTGACGGGATTAGGAGAACTGGGGCAGCAGTGGTCAAAATGACAGAGGTGCCTGTGTGTGTGGCGATAAAGTGCGTACAATTACCACAGCACTACTCTGCCCAAGCAGCGGAATTGGTCGCACTGATCTTGGCGTTGAAGGAAAGTTTTGACAAGCGAGTGACCATATATTCCGACAGCGCATATGTCACATCTACTGTCCATTCCGGGTTGTCCAAGTGGAGGAGAAGAGGGTTTAGGAGAGCTGACGGCACCCCAGTGCAACATGCCCTCTTATTAGCTGAACTAATTGAAGTAATAAATGACCCCCAAGAATTAGCCTTGGTAAAATGCACCGCACACACTAATGTAGAAGATCATATTTCAAAAGGGAATGCAGCAGCAGACGCACACGCGAAGTATGCTGCATATTTTGGCGAGGTATGGAACCCCCTAGAGTCAGAGAGAGGGAGAGGGAGGGGAATAGCTAAGGAACTGTTAATAAGAGAAGGGTACACCCATCTCCCAGCCACACAGATAATGGAGCTACAAGCGGCTGCACCAATGGCAGAAAAAGAAATATGGGTAAAAAGAGGATGTACAATGTCACCAACTGACGCACTGTGGCGCCAGGGTAGCACTGGAAAGATGGTAATGCCACTGGCACTATTGAACATCGTCCTGAGCCAACTACACCACCCAGCCCACACAGGCAAGGAAGTCATCGCAGCACGAATTAGGGAAGATTGGTTCTGCCCCGAGTTAAATTCCCATGTGTCAAATTTTGTCAGCAATTGCCTCACATGTCAGCAATTCACGGCCGGTCACACGCTGAAAGTGATAAAAGGTACTATACCCCGGCCAGAGGGACCCTTCCGACACATCCATATTGACTATGTTGATATGATCAACGTATGTCAAGGAAATAGGTATATGATTGTAGTTGTGTGCCCATTCTCGAGGTGGATCAAGGCAGTGCCCTGCTCACACCCAGATGCATTCCGAGCAGCTAAATTCCTAGTGAGGGAGGTCTTTCCCAGGTGGGGAGTGTGCGAAATACTGCGGTCAGACAATGGGCCGCATTTCGCCAATGAAATGTTCCAGCATATCATGTCCTTACTGAACATCAAGCATAAATTTTCATGTGCATATCACCCGCAGGCCAACGGTATATGCGAACGCCTGAATGGCCTATTGAAAGAGGCAATTGCAAAAATACAGCAAACAACAAAGAAGAGTTGGCTGTACTGCCTTCCGCTCGCCCTATTTGAGTTAAGGAATAGACCAGGCTCCGACCACCACCTCACCCCTCATGAGGTGGTGACCGGACGCCAAATGCGCCTTCCTCTGACTCCAACATCAAGAGCATTTACCGACCATGAGAGTACTGCAAATGTCCTTGGTGATGAAATGTACCAATATGTGTCTTCTTTGATTACTAGTGTGGTGTTTGTGTCTCAACAGCTCGAGCGCACGCGGGGCGGGTCTAAGAGTGATCAACAAGAAGACGTGGATGAAGAATTGGAAAAAGGAAAACTGTGCAAAATTGCCAAAGGCGACCACGTACTACTACGCAATTTCAACAGAAAGTGGAACAGCCCACGCTTCACTGGCCCCCACCTGGTAGAGGAGGTATCAACGAGAGCAGTAAAGCTACAGGACAAACGTGCTTGGAATCACCTACACGACGTAAAGATCTGCAAACTCCAGACCCGCCCTAGCGTCACCAACAGGGCCATTGGAAGAGCAGCAACAGCATCGCCAACGGAGGAAGGGACTTCTACCGCAACTAACGGCCAAAGTGTCCCCATACCCTGCCACCCCCCTGATTCCCCAGAGACAACTACCGAAATAAGGAGGGGTAACTACCATACTGCCCACCCCATGGTCACACGTTCAAAGAGTAAAGAAACCTCTACCAGTTGAACCCCAAACCCTCTGCCCATTGACACCCTACCCACTGCAATAATAACCCAACTGAAGGACATTGTTTTGCACATACACATGTAAACACGTGAATGTTCTCTTTTTTTTTCTCTCGCACATGCAGGTACGGCGTATTATTGTACTGTTAAGAAAGCAGATAACTAACAAAGTTCACTGCCCAGGAGGAGTAGATGATACCCTCAGACAATAACTACCCTGAAGAATTATCGCACCAATTTGTCTATTACATAAAAAGGCCAAAGCACCTGAAAAGGAAGAGGGTACGTGTCTACTACACAGCACTTCTCTTGGCCATAGAGCAATCAATGCCCCACATCCAACCATACTTGCCTGTCCTAAGAGATAGATCGCTTAGATTGGCGTGGGAACAGCTCTTCGCCTGGGCACTGAACGACTACTTGATAGGGAGAGCTTGACAACAACAACTAACACTAATAACAAGCATATTGAGAATTTTCAGGCGGGCAACTTTAACGTCGGAAGAATTAGCTGCCGGACTGCAGCAAGGTAAGAGTAAAATGCCGGTGAAACTAGCCTCTGTAATAAAGATGATAGGGATTTTGATGATCACCGGGTTTGTGGCTGCCTCTGTATGGCGGTACAATTATGCTATCAATATTTTTGCTGTACCCAAACCTAATATACCCCCACCCCCAGCAGCAACAGGTGTTACGTCAGGTGGTACTAGCGAAATTCCACACAAGGGTAATAGAGGTAAACGCAGCACATACTCAGAGAATAAAGATATTGACGATTACATACAAAATTCAGCACACGTCTCTAACAACATGTGGTACCAACACATGACCAAAATAGGTAAACAAACAACAGAAGACAGCTGCTACGTCTGCTCATTGATCCCATACGCCGTGAGTGCTTCCCGAACTTTTGTTGCCACGGAAATAGATGAAAAAACAGCACGATGTATAATATACCTGGCACTGTTCCAAACAAAAGGGAGATTTCAAGGGAACACGGTGCACCTGGTATGGAAATCACGAGACACATACCCGTACGAAAATAACTTCCTTAAGAGTTATTTGAGCTACCACAAGGCCAGTTTACATGCCGAAGCATTCAGATACATAACAAGCGGCCCTGAAAAAGGAGAAACGAAGAAAGTTACACTACAGTACCTACCATGTGATTGGTACGCCACTGAAGCTGCTGGTAAACAAGGATGTTGGGAAAGACCACTGATAATAATAACAGGAAAGGTGTACCTGGGTGACAAATGGGACATAGGAGTGGTTGGCAGCAACATGATAACGAGAGAAGATACTACAACTATTGCAGATCACAACAACAGATGTTGGATGACTTGGGTCAAGTACGTACCCATGCTAACATGGATAGAGAAAGATGAGGACCCAATAACAATACTGCCGATGACTGCACCTAAGATATGCTACCAACACAAAGGAGAAGTGGACGTAGGATACAACACCAACTGTGCAAGTGTGACAGAGCTACCTGAGGGGGGAGCAGGAACAGCAGTAGTAATGGACCATTACTGGGCCTGTGGAGACAAGGCATACCACACACTTCCCCCTCTGTGGAATGGTGTATGCACAATAGTACACGTTAATGTACCATCACTAGTGGTGCCCCAGAAACATGTGAATGTGGCGAACTTCCCCAAAATGGATGAAGGAAACAAAAGGAAGAAGAGATCTGCACAGCTTCAGAAAGGGCCAGAGAACCGACACAACGGCAACAACACTGTCCTGAACAGAAGGAAAAGACAAGGAGAACCTCTGACAGGAAATTACCTGTGGGGAAGGTCGGAAACAGCACTCACTTCCATCCCGCCAGAACACAGACTATTCAGCAGAGCAGCTATGTTCTTCTCCTCAATAATACATCCTGGACTACAGGCCTACGCAAACGCAAAATGGCTCCAGATAACTAGGTGGGAACTAATGATGACAATTAACTCTACAGTAAATGGATTCAACGCAATAAAAGAGGAATTGCGAGCAGTGAGGATGGTTGCACTACAGAACAGATATGTACTGGACCTCCTCACAGCAATGGAAGGAGGAGTTTGCGCAAAGATAGGACAATCATGCTGCACATTCATTCCTGCTAACGATGCTGACAATGGTACACTGACAGAAGCAGTATCACAATTGGCCCAGATGCACTCCAAAATGATGGATGAAAGTAAAGGTGTAAAAAAGGACGAGAGCTGGTTTTCGACGCTATGGTCATGGATGCCATCTTGGCTGTCAGATGGGCTGAAGATCATAGTTGGATGCATTACTTTGGCTGGAGCTGCACTTATCATAATAAGATTTTGGAAGGCCCGGAAGGCACGCACCACAGATGAGATGATCGAAATGGTCGGTATGCACCCCTTGATGGCAGCAGATGACGGCCAACACGCAGGCACAATAATAAAAGAGAGAAAGAGGTTGCACAACCAGATCATCACTAATCACCTGGACCCAGCATCTGTGAAGCTCGAAAACCCAAGAAACCCAAGGAGCTACATAGGGAAATGGGTATACTGCACACCTGGAGGAACCTGTGTATATATGTACTGGTCATTTGAAGACCATGTCAACCACTATGGACATTTGGGAGGAGTAACTAAAATATGGAGAGTGAGAGGAGATAAGGAAAAGGATATGTTTGTGGTCGACAAGTCGACCAGAGGAGGGACTGAAGTGGGAAAAGCGAACAGAAGGCTCCCACCAATCCCCTCTCAACCATGGCCTAGAGGATCACGGCCCAGAGACCCGCCACGAGAGGAGTTTGCCCATCTCCCAGACGACCAAATACCCTGGTACAAGAACATACAGATGTGCCCACTCGCATGCCCACCCGCATGCCCACCAGCCTGCCCTGCACATGCCGACACCTGCGGCATGGATGAACTCGACTAAACCATCTAGCACCAAATCAACACATCGTTAGAGATGCCATGACGACCTAGCTAACGGTCAGCACACTCGTGCAACATACACACCGGACACTCCCACACCAACCCACACGAAGAACATACTCAGTGCTATGACGTAGGCGACGGACACACCCACGGACGTGCATCTTTATTATTTTCAACATAGGCTTTTCAAATGCAGAAACGCAAGACGCATAATGAACTTATCTAAAAAGGCTTGCTCACGCTTCTTCTAAAACCATGTACCATAATGAGGATTATAACGGAGACACGATACTGAGGATAGAGCAATATGATACCATAACCTACAGCGCTCTGCATTAAATGGTTCCACCTATGCACCAGGCCCAAGTAGGCCTCAATAAAAAGCTGTCATGAACATTAAATGAGCAAGGGTTTGGTTGCTGACCCTGCAGAATGAGCCCAGCGAAAGCAGACGGTCAAGGGCACAACGTTGCAAACTCTCTTTCCGCAAGCCGACGCCAAGGTCGCACCTGCAAGATAAGCCAGGCACACAGTGAGAAATGCAATATTAATTGTGCAGAATTCTGCCTCAACCACGGTCCCCACCTCAAGTGACCAAGCCGAACTTGATAGGGTGCCAAGCCCAGGAGGAAGAAGGCGTCTGGATTCCCCCGTCTCAAGACACAGGCAGATACAATTAAGCGACTCAACGGACATCTGCGACGGTGGGAGTAGTCGGCCTTCCTGCTTATGAATAAATCCTCACATTGTCTGCACATACCCATAGTGAAACATTGTTGCAAATGACAGGTGCACCGCGAGCTGGGAACAGCGATGGTCCCAGACTGGGGGGCTCGCGGGTGAACAAATCAGAACTTGGGACCCTTATCACTGACGCCATTAACATTGACCAATCCTCAGGGGTCTTCATGTAACAATTTTTATGTATCAAACTGAAGGGACAACCCAAGTATACCACCTGACTGACCCCTAACCAATAACCAAGTCCTCTATATGTATGCTATACTAACCCTACCACTCGGGGAACCAATCCAGAGTGGCGATAGGTTTTTTGCTAATTTTGCTAAGGTGACGCAAGTAGCGCGTCACGCTAAGGTAAAAAGGGCCTGCGAGCCCCACGCTGCTGAGAGAGTGTCAGGACGGTTGCGTACGATCCTTGGCCATCCCTGCCGTTTTGTTTAATAAGCAGCAGAAACACCTTGTTTCTTGCGTGTGTCTCATATCTCTTTGGGATATACGGGAGGAGATGGGGCCTCCCTGCCCGGAGGTCCGCGGACGGCCCAGCCGGCCCCGGGAGAATTTCCCCCGACACCCCACTCATGTCCCCCTGCACCCTTATGCCCCAGCAGTGTGGGACACCTGCCAGCAGGCCCCCACTCATGTCCCACTCAAGTCCCCCTGCATACCCACCCCCAGCAGTGCGGGGCACCTGCCAGCAGGCCCCCACTCATGTCCCCCTGCACCCCCACTCCCCAGCAGTGCGGGGCACCTGCCAGAAGGCCCCCACTCATGTCCCACTCATGTCCCCCAGCACCCCCACCCCCCAGCAGTCCAGGGCACCTGTCAGCAGGGCCCCTCTCATGTCCCCCTGTACCCCCACCCCCCAGCAGTGCGGGGCACCTTCCAGCAGGCCCCCACTCATGTCCCCCAGCACCCCCAACCCCCAGCAGTCCAGGGCACCTACCAGCAGGCCCCCACTCATGTCCCCCTGCACCCCCGCCCACCAGCAGTGCGGGCACCTGCCAGCAGGACCCACTCATGTCCCCCTGCACCCCCACCCCCCAGCAGTGCGGGACACCTGCCAGCAGGCCCCCACTCATGTCCCACTCATGTCCCCCTGCACCCACACCTCCCAGCAACGTGGGGCACCTGTCAGGAGGCCCCCACTCATGTCCCACTCATGTCCCCCTGCACCCCCACCACCCAGCAGTGCGGGGCACCTGGCAGCAGGCCCCCACTCATGTCCCACTCATGTCCCCCTGCACCCCCACCCCCAGCATTGCGGGGCACCTGCCAGCAGGCCCCCACTCATGTCCCCCTGTACCCCCACCCCCCAGCAGTGCGGGGAACCTACCAGCAGGCCCCCACTCATGTCCCACTCATGTCCCCCAGCACCCCCACCCCCCAGCAGTCCGGGGCACCTGCCAGCAGGCCCCCACCCATGTCCCCCTGCACTCCCACCCCCCAGCAGTGCGGGACACCTGCCAGCAGGCCCCCACTCATGTCCCCCTGTACCCCCACCCCCCAGCAGTGAGGGGAACCTGCCAGCAGGCCCCCACTCATGTCCCCCAGCACCCCCACCCCCCAGCAGTCCGGGGCACCTGCCAGCAGGCCCCCACCCATGTCCCCCTGCACCCCACCCCCCAGCATTGCAGCACACCTGCCAGCAGGCCCCCACTCATGTCCCCCTGCACCCCCACCCCCCAGCAGTGCGGGTACCTGCCAGCAGGCCCCCACTCATGTCCCACTCATGTCCCCCTGCACCCCCACTCCCCAGCAGTCCGGGGCACCTGCCAGCAGGCCCCCACTCATGTCCCCCAGCACCCCCACCCCCTAGCAGTCCAGGGCACCTGCCAGCAGGCCCCCACTCATGTCCCACTCATGTCCCCCCTACACGAAATAAAGATGCACAATCATGACCCACTTCTACACCAAAAAACCATATGCCGCCACCCCATTCTTGAGACGCAATCATTTCCCAATCCACCCCACACTGACATGCCCATCTCAAGACACAAACCAAAACTCAACTATGAACATCAACACATGTCCATCACACACATACACTGGTTGGCATTGCTTGTGTAAACCCACATTTTCACATGCATCAACGCAATGAGCGAATCCCACACATGGTACTAACATATGAAAATGTATTACGTACGTAAATAAATAAATGAAATGAAAGCATACCAAAATATCAAACATGAAATGAAAAGCATGTGAAAAAGATGAGTGAATGAAAATGATAACCAATCCAAAAAAATTTGAAAGAAAAACAGTCCTAACTCTCCCTCCACCAACGCAAATCCAAAGTAAAGGTAAAAAAATGATATCCATTGTTTCATGTTCAAAAAGATAAATCAATCCATAGTCCAACTATTTACAATTAATTGATCGAAAAAAAAAAAAAATCCATTACTCCATGTCCATAATGAAAAAAAAATTCCAAATTAATCCATGATCAAACTATGTACAATCCATTGTCCAAAATAAAAATCCATTAATCCATGTGCAAAATTACAAAAAAGATATCAAATGAATCCATTGTCCAACGATGTAAAGGGTCCATGAGCCCAACCAAACAAATGAAACCTACCTAAAAAACTACCTAAAAATAAAACTATATACAAATGTGTGTGGCATTGTCCATTGACCACAAATAAAAGGAAAAGGAAATGGAAACCTAACTCTAAAAACTATTTACAATGGCAGCGGGCTAGTCCGACGGCTCACTTTTGGATGTCCCGGGCCAGGGTATCATCAAACTCCCGCTCAATGTCCTGGAGGCGGTCCTCTTCCATGGCCCAGAGGGTTTGCAGGGACATGTTCTCCTCCAACTCCCTGCGAATTGCCTCAAGGAACTCACCCCGCCTCAGAGCCCTTCGCATGGAGTTCTCCGCCCTGACCATTGTGAGCCATGCCTCTTCCGCCCGCTGCCGCTCCGCATCTATGGCGTGGCCCAACCACTGCCACACGGAAGACACTTGAAATCCAGGGTCCTCCTGCCCTATGGCTGATGCCTGCCCCTCCGATGTTGAAGGCCCCGAGCCATCATGGCTCCCACCGTGTTGCTGCTGCTGCTGTGCCTCTGCCTGTGCCCTGGCTCTTGCTGCCTGCACATCCTCCTCCGGCTGGGGTGCAGTTGTTGAGGTGGCCAGCCCTGCTGGACGTCCGACTCCCGACTGTGGCAGGGATGTGTCCTCCACCAGCCTGGCCGCAGGGTCAGAGGCAGCTCCACAGGGTACCCAGGTGATACATGGGTGGGAAGATGGCATGGAGGACGACTGGTGCATAGGGAGTTCAGGTGAGGAGGGGGTTGGAACAAGGTCCAGCAAATGGAGGAATCCGGCCCTGGTGACTTGTCCCAGTAGGTCAACGCGGTCAACGAGCCATTTGAGATGACATGCAGTCTCCACATGAAAAAACTGCAGGTCACCTTGCATGGCCCGTTGACGCAACGCCACCCCACCCAGGACAGGGTCAACCCGGTCCCGGATAGCCATGTCCGCAGGGAGAGGAAGGCCAGTTGTTGTGCGCTCATCCCCTCCCTTAAAACAGGTCTGGACGTAGGCATCCCTGCTGAAGCCAGATGATGCAGTGACAGGATCAGGGACAGGATTGCACACAGGCACCTCCGCGGCGGCCTGTGCTGCCTCCTGTCCCTGGTCCTGCACTGCACCACTAGCACCAGTGGAATCCCCACCTCCAGACACCGTATGTGTCCCTTCCACAGCCTCCTCCTCCACCAAACCCCCCACCATCCTGGATGACTCCATGCCATCTTCCTCCGTCGAACCCTGTGGGGTCTCAGCTGCCCCTTCTGCTGCCGAGGAGTCCACCTCCAAACTCCGCCTCTTGGGCCTACCCTCGGCAGCTGCGGCCTGGGACGCGGCTACAGACTCCTCACTCCCTGACGAGATGACAATCTGGGAGGTGAGCCGTGCCTTGCGTCTCCGGCTGGTGGTGCGATCCCTGCTGCTGTGCTCCACAGCACCCTCTCTGCCCTCTTCATCAGTCGACGGTGCAGACAGGGAGAGATAAAACACAGGCATCAGGGCACAGAACATTGGACTGATACAAACATGACAGTTGTACATGAGTGGCATAGTCAAAATTCAGACACGCCATCACACTCCACGACACACATGTCATTTTAACTCACACACATGAGCATTTCCACAGCAATATTGCACCAGGCAGCAGCATCCAAGTACAGCCAAGTACAGCCAAAGGTGAGCCGGACATCACATGAAACAATGGGAGCGCACTAGACATGCACACACGCCACCACACTTACATGCATGTGTACATATCCAACTGTTGCAGTGATGAGATCGCCATACATGTCACATCTGACATTCAGCCTTCTACCTGCACACTACAGGCACACCACGATACGCACATCGTCCAATCACCATGCATGTACACTTACCGCTCGACTCCAGACGGGTCTGCCTCTCAAGGATCTGGACGTAGAGCGCTGGGCATATGCGCTCCAGGACCCTCATTTGGTGGTCCGACAGCTGGACCCGGCGCCCCTTGGCATCCGCTGCCTTAGGGAGGCGCCGGGCTTTCTTGAGGGTCCTGGACCTGAAGTCCTCCCAGCGCTTGACATGATGTAAGTCGCGGACTGCCATCCCCTCCGCGTTGATGGCAGTCATGATGTCCATCCAGATCCTTGTCCGTCCTTCCTTGTCGGCGCGCAAACTTCCAAAGAGGGCATCATACTGCCCCAGGACTTGCTCCACCAGGACACCAACTTACCTGCCACTGAAGCTGGTGGGCCTCTGCCTCTTTGGCTGGGGGTTGCCAGTGGTGCCAGATGGTGTTGTGCCCGACTTGGCAACCCCAGAGGCAGGAGTGGGTGGGCAACTGGGTCCTGGGGCTGGGCTATGGAGCGATGATATCCCAGTCGGGAGTCTTCGGTTCCAGCAGGGGTGGTCAAAGCAACTGCACCCCTGGCTGACATGCAGGCAGCAAATTGCAGGGCACGTAGGCAGCAGCAGATGGCAGGTGGGAAATTGCTCGGGGCTCTGAGGGGCAGTGATTTGGCCTTCTGGGCAGGAGCGTGGTCTTCCGTGTGTTGTTGCGTGGCCAGCTTGATACGGAGCAATTTCATTGGACCAAAGGCCCTTACCGCATAAGCGCTTCTGTGACATGACCCGCACGGGCATTTCCCTCGTGACGTGGCATTGCGCGTGGGAAAACTGCATGTCTATGTGTGGATGCGTGTATTGCGAGGAAAGGGCCTACGCGCGTAAGTGACGTGACGCGCACGGGCGTTTCCATCAACACGGTGCATGTTCATCGTACATGTCCAAAAAATGCATGTCCGAGTGTCAGCTCGTGTAATTGGAGGAAAGGGCCTTAGCGCGTACACGCGTATGTGACGTGTACGTGTGGGCCGGTTTAAAAGCTAAGTGTCGAACGCCATTTCCTTGTAAGTGCTTTTCGTGGAGAGCGAGTGGGTGAATTCTGTACTTCTTGTCGGATCACACGCGATTACTTCACAGCGTTTCAAGTTCGTACTCCCTGTTACTTCTGACAGCTTTTTTTGGATTTTTTGTTGGGCCTGTTTCCTCAAACAGCGTTCACTTCTTCTTTTGTCCTGTCTCCTCAGACAGCGTACAATTATTCTTTTGGCGGGGGTGTTGCCAATGCGCACATGCGTCTATTTTTCACGTTTTTTTTCCAGGCAGACAGTGAGTCGCGCACGTATTTACCAACTGTGCTTGCCCCGTGTGTCGCGTACATCTTCATTGTAGGCTGCGTGTATTACGCGTACGCTTATTTTTGTGTTTCTGGGTGCCACAGCATAGTGCAAGTACATTTTTTCACGCACATGGTCTACGAGGGGTTGCGTGCACGTTAATTTTTGATTTTGGGCTGCCTGTGCATTGCGTGACCCGTCATCTTCCCCCAGGGGTCACAGACAGCCTTGTTAGAGCACTAGGGTACGAATTCCATCTAGTACCCTACCCCTTTGACCCAAAATTGCCCAGGACAATTGTTTACTGCAACTCCCATATGCACAACAACATCAGTGCCATGGTTGGGAGGTGACCAAGCGGTAAGGGAGTCAAAGGTGGCCGACCTTCAAAAGGTGGCCGAGGTGGGCACGGAAGGGGACGTGGCTGGGATTTGCAGGGTGCTCCTATACCCCCATGTGTGGAGGACCAATCAGGGACACCAATGCCCCCCCCCATGGTTGAGGGAAACGTGGCTGACACGATCCCAGCTCAGCCCTTTTTGGACCAGCGCATTGTGGCACTTGACCTGGCACAGGATGACTCCCAGGCTGACTTCCAGGTCAGCAAGTCAAGGCCACGTGTGGCGGTGCAAGTTGTTGTCACCAAGCCACGTGGATCTGGGGCAGCTATGTCATCTGCTGCCCCTAGTAGGCAGAGTGGGGAGGCTTCAGGGGCAGCTGCAGCTCCATCCGCCCCAGCTCTGACTCTCCCAGCCAGGACAGTGTTGGTCCAGGTCCATCAAACTGACGTTCCCCCTGCCAACATTACCCTGCAACCAATGCCTGGAACAAGACCTATGGTCATTGTGCATTCCCACACTCCTACTACCCAGTCCACCGGTGCTTCTGCACCTACTGACCAGAGCGGCGTAAGCCACTCTGGCTCCGCTCCACCTTTAAAGAAGAGGAAGAAGGGTGCTCTGGCATGACAGGCTGAGACCCCAGACACGGCTACACACTCTGGGACGTCAAGGAAGCCTTCCTTTCATGACGCAGAACTTGATGCACTTGTGTCCTATGTGTCGGCACATAGCCACGAAATGCTGGTGACTGCAGGGTCCAAGACCACAACTGGTCAACGTAAGGCACACTGGCAGATCATCGCTGACCACATAAGTGCCCTTGGATTTGTGAGGCGCACAACTGATGATTGCTCCAAGTGGTGTAATGTCCTGAAACGCAGAGCAAAGAACAAGCTGGCCTCAAATCAAGCTGCTACTCTGGTGACTGGCGGTGAGTCTCCACCAGAGGACAACAAACTCACTGAACATGAGTCTGTTGCTGGGGCCTTCGTCACAGAGGAACAGATCCAAGGCGTGGGAGAACTACCTGATTACGATGCATTGTCCGGTGAGTGCCCATGCATGTGTGTGTAATCCATGTGTATGTTATTTGGGTGACGGGTTGAGATTGAGTGCCAGGTGAGGGTGTGTGCACCTGAGTGGTATGGGTCACCCATGTGCTTCCTCCCATACATTCATTTGCCTTGGATTTGGGTATGACTGTATCCCTTCTGGCCACAGTTGCTTATTAAGCCCACATTTGTGCACTTTTCTTTGAACTGTTGTCTTGCAACTACATTGGTCTGATTTAGTAAGTCTTCATTCATGCTGATTGTTTGCACTCTCCCCTTTTTGCTAGACAAATTTATGCCCTATAGCGACATAGGTGATATGCTTCGGTCATTTTTTACGGGCCTCACTGGGGCACTGTTATTACCTGGTTATGTTAATGATTACACCATTCAGGCTGATGGAGTATTGGCCTGCATAAAAATTATTATAAGGGGCTGTTTGCATGTGGAACATGACAGATGTTTCCTGTGATGTCAAAGTGACCAACCTTTGATCAGCCCACAATGAAAGTATTTTTGGACACTGGATGTGTTTCAGTGTGTGGCACACGCATATTTTGAAACACTATTCAGCATTAATCTTCTCATCATGTTGATGTCACATGGATGTGTGACAGTACCCAATCACTGACATATTGCTGTAGTTTTGTACTTTACTGTGGATATGATACATGACATCTGTGTGTTGGCATGTGTCATGTATGTGTATTGGACATGCCACTCACAGCCTGATGTGTGATGCCTGTGCTACCCAACATGCTACAAATGTGTTGCTTTTCCATCTTGCTCTCCTCAGTGTCTGCCTTTTTGACTCCACTTCCAACTCTTTGACAGTGCATGCATGGCAGGGTTATAGTCATGTGGGACATGTGTTGATCATGTACTGCATCCGTGCCTTGTCCCAGCCTATGAGTGTGCTATGGTGCTCATGCCTGTTTCCATTTGTTGTCTTTCATGTTTTTGCAGGTGATGACACACTTGATGCTGTTGAGGTTGAGGAGATGGTGCAGACCGAGGAGGAATCTCTGGCACGACCGGACACCAGTGGGGGAAGTTTTGTGGTGGTGGGTGAGAACCCAATGTTACTGCAGGCCATACTCTCCAGGGGTGTCTCTGGGTGCACCTCGCCAGACCTCTATTCGGGTGCTGAATCGGATGATGAGCCTTATGTGCCATCGCAGTGTTTCTGGCAGGGATTCTGTTCTGTCCAACCCACCAGCATCAGGTGAGAACCCTCTATGGGGATGTCAGTATTGGTAGGTCCGCCTTTGGTGATAACGGATGCAGGGTCACACTCCACAGCATCTGATCCTGTTCCTGGGCCAGCAGATCAGAGGGGAATGCAGTCCTGCAGCCTCAGGCAGTGCCAGCACAGCAATGTGCAGATCACCTTGCCCCAAACAGTTGTGGTGCCCGTCGACGGGGTGGCTGTGCGCCACCAGGCAATACTGTATGGGAAAACTCCATGTACGGTATTGCAACCCAACAGGCAGCATCGGTAGAAATGATGGCTCAGGCAATGGAGAGGGTGGCCACTTCCATTATCCCCCCTGAAAGGCAGATGGAGCAACAACAGCAGGCAACAGACTCCATTTGCCAATCACACAGGGAAGACATGTTGGCGTCCAACAGGGACCGATGGGCGGCACTGGAGACTGTGCGCCAATCGATAACAATAGAGTCCCAGGCCCACAGGGAAGCCCTGAGGGAAGAACTACATACCCTCAGGCAGACTCTGGTTGACCTTGGGGCTTCCACTAATCTTAGGGCAGAACAGCAGCTGGAGCAGCTCACATGTTCACTCTCAGCTGAGATGCAGGCAACACGTGAGGAGATCCGGGCATCACGCAAGGCCATGTGTGCAGAAATGCAGGCAACCCGTGAGGTGCTGCATGGGGATCTCCGCTCATTAATCCTCCTGAATCAGACCTTCCGGACCTGCATGCTTGCTGCCATGGAGGACCATACCTGGGCTTTGCGTGGGCTGCCTCCCATAGTGCCACCACCTCCTGATGCAGCAGCAGAGGGTGAGGAGAGCGACAGCAGTTCTCCCACAATGGCATAGCCGTGCAGGCCATGATCCCAAGGAGGTATTTTTTTTGCAACATCCACGCAGGTGGGTGTTGATGTGCACCCTGTCCTTTAACCTCCTGGGTAGCCTCCCCCACCCCCCTGGCCCCCACATGGCCATTTATGATTTTTTTTCTTTTTTTTTTACAGTGTGTTGCCTTGTGTGGCGCCCGTGGGCATCCACTGTATTCCGGCTGGGCACATGAAGGCTTGTCCTGAGTTTGGGTTAGATGCTTGGGTTTGTGAGACACACACCCCTCCTGCTTCCCGTTACCATGGGCTTGCAAAGGGTGTGACCAAGTGACAGTGAATTATACAGTGACGTTGGGCTCCCATGAGCTGTGTGGGCAGTCTGTAGTCAATACTGTGTAGACATTCCTAGTGGATATTGTTGCTGTTTTCTACACTGCATGGTGTATTTATATGTGCTTGTGCATCCTTGTCTTCCTCCTAATTTGCTGGTTCCTTCTCATGTCTTCACAAAGCCGTCTACTTTGCAGATGGAGTTCATGTTGTATGCAGTACACTGAGACATTTGCGTGGCAGTAACACTGTACAGATGGAAGGGGTCGATGTGCTGGCGTATTCAGGTTGTAAGACTTACACTTCTTTGAATTTGTACTGTCATATTTTGCCACTGTTTCATCCTGTGTTTCTGTATTGTGTTGCTGATAAGTATTTGTTCATGTGTGCGGTTTCTTATTGATTACTGGGAGCATATTGTCTGTGGCCTGATTCCATTTCGCACAGTGCATTTTGTGACACTTGTGTCATGTGTTGTACATTAATTTGGTTTCTTTCACATTGCATGACATGCCATGGTATGGTGGGTAGCTGAGATGGGGAGGGGATAGGTGACATGGCACTATTTTCATGTTGTATTTTGCAAGGGGGTAGTCATTCATGCAGCATGAATGTCTGTCTTTTTATCACACATCATTGGTTGTGTTTAAGTAGGTAAGGATGCACAAAATGTAGCACTTCCAGGTGACCAATCTCAGGCTGGTATGGTAGTGACAGTTGACTGTCCCTTATGTCATCATCATTGATTGTCAGCTGATATGTGCCAGGGCTGTGTGCACTCTGCAGGGGTGTGATTTTAGGTGAAGTAATTGGCCACCAGCTGCCTACCGGCTGCCTTACCATGTGCCCTTTCCCCTCCCATGCGCCACGGGCTTGCATGTGGTTGGGGATGTGGGGGCACCACCATGTTCACCGGCAGGCCCCGGCGTGTTGCAACGTTTTCCAGGACACATGCTGCCACTGTGATCCTGCACACTACTGGGGGAGCGTATAACAGCTGCCCAAAAGAACGGTCAAGGGAGCGAAAGCGTGACTTGAGCACTCCGAATGTGCGCTCCACTATGCCCGGGTTGCAATATGGGCTGTGTTGTATCTTACCTCGGGTGGCGTGGTGGGGTTCCGAATTGGCGTTATCATGTGGGTGCTCAGAGGGCAGGCACTGTCCCCTGGGGAGGTGATGATGGGTATCATTAGTGGGGTTGTGACATTACTCAGTATCTGACATGCATGCATGTGCAGAGGCATTTATACTCACCGAGCAGCCATGTATCGCCATGCCGCCCAGCTTCTAGGTCCCGGTTTAGGGTTGACATTCTGTAAATGAAACTGTTGTGGGTGGACCCTGGATAGTTGGCGTATACTGAGGTGATGATTCCCTTGGTATCACATACTACTTGGACATTGATGGAATGCCAGTGCTTGCTGTTTCTGTAGATGTGCTCTGATGCCCTGGGGGGACGTAGGGCCACATGGGTGCAATCAATGGCACCTAGCACTTTGGGGAATTGTGCCACCCCGTAAAAATCCTGGACGGCAGCCTGCCTTTCTGCAGGTGTTCTGGGCAGGTATATGTGCCTGCGGACTGATGGGCGTGCAGTCATGATGGCCAACACCTGGTGTAGGCACCGTGACTGCGTGGCCTGTGACACCCCCCCACTATAGCAGTTGTCTGCTGAAATGATCCAGTGGCCAAGAAGTGCAGTACATTGAGGACTTTCTGCAGGGGGCTGAGTGCTTGGGAGCACAGGGTGGGTGATGTGAGGTCATCCTCCCACTCACTGACCAGGTGGAGTGTTATGTGAGGTGGAAACCTGTACCTCCCAAACACCTGGTCATCAGGCATCCCAAAAAGGCTGGTTCTGGGTGTAAAAATTCTGGGCTGACTATCCTCCTCCTCCTCCTGCGGTATCCCACAACCACTGCTGCTAGAAACGGTATATTCATCCTGGCGTCTGAGCTCGTTTGTTGTTTGCAAGCACGCTTATGCTGCATGGGTCCACATACGCCTGCTTCTTGCTGGCGTACGTGATTCCAGATAAGCCCGTATTTTTTGGCGCAAGCGTTAGCCCCGTTCGATTCCATGAATACATGTTTTGAACGTGCGTGTGGGTGTTCTGCACATTTGCCTCCTGTACTTCCACCGTGACACCCACATTTTCACGCGTTGTTCCCCATTCCACGTGTCACGCCCCCTGTTCCGCCTCCTTTTGTTGTGTGCGCCGTGCTATGTGCGATTTCGCTGTGCGCGTAGTGTACGCTGTTTGGAGACATGTGGTCCAGCGTGCGCCATGCAGAATTTTGGCGCACATCCTGGGATTTACACGCGCACGGACTTCCATGAATTGCTGTGTGTGGGTTTTGCTGCGATTTTCGCACTTGTGCTGCGATTCGCACACTTTCGCAGGCTTGCGCCGAAAATTTCAGCGCACATTAATTCCATGAATCGGCCTGAATATGGTTTGAATTAGCTTTGTACCTTTTAGCTGTAAACAAATATGAAATAACTGAACGCCTAATATGTTGCAGTTGCTGTAATGCAAAATTAGACAACAACCACACTCCTTCACATGCTATTACAAATAATTTGGAATTGTTTCCATTACCAAAAATCCTGCAACAGCTCAATGTTTATGAGAGCATAAAAATTCAAACAGTTCACCCATTTAAAGCAATTACACGCCTTCATGCAAAAACAGCAAAATTACCTTCCTCTGAATTGGTGAAAGGCATTCGTGGCAAAGTAGTTTACTTGCCATTAGATCTTACAGAAAATGTACACACTCTTGAGTGGAATGTTCAATAGAGCATCCTTTAATAGTCTTGGTAAATGGAGTACCAACGAAGGACAAAACAATTTGGCAACAATTAGTGGACTTACACAAAGTTAGATAAGCATTGTAATATCTAAAAGACAATAATGAATACTACAAGGAAATAAATATTGATGAAAGCTTAAGGCAAACATCTGAAATAATTCAAGAGCCATCAGAAAGTGGACAATTCAAACTTCTCGATCCAGCTACACTATCCACTCTTTTGGACCATTACACAATTCATTCATTGCATTCCAATGATAGCATAGATGATGCACTAGAAACTTACCAAATGCGACAAACCAAAGGGACAACAATGAGTATTTGGGATGAAGTATAGAAGCATGTGCTTTTCCACTGCTATTTCCTACTGGCAAAGGTGGAAGATACGATGATAGACCCACTCAGATTGGGGCATCAGAATACCGCTCATTACGAATGTATTCGCAAGATCCCAGATTTAGACAAAATGTGGAATACATATTCCCCCTACTCTATGAAAGTGAATTAGCAACACTATGTTATGGAGTTGCACACATTCTTAAATCTTGGACGCACTTTCAAAATATGTCAGCTACGCAGTTAATACAAAAAGTACAAGAAAAATATGAGGTTTTACAATCAAGTATAACAAATTTGTTAGCAAACATGCATGGTACAAAGGAATACTGGTTCAGACGGGACGGAGACGTGCGCTGCATGATCAGAAACCTTGGACCACCAACTTGGTTTGTTACGCTAAGTTGTGCAGAATATGCATGGGAAGATTTACATGAGTTCCTAAGCATAGCAAACAGCAACAAAAACAACATAGATATATTAACACCTGGAAAACTTTGCTCTCTAGATCCAGTTAATGTCTCAAGGTATTTCCATCATCGTTTCATTGCAATCCTACACTTTATTTGGAGAAATGAACATCAAGCGAGCGGAGCACCACATATTCCCATGCTGTTATGGATCAAAGGTGCACCGAAATTTGGGCACGACAGTGATAGCACTGTTTTGCAGTTTATCCAAAACTATGTCACATGTGAAATCCCTTCACAACAGACACATAGTGAGCTGCATGGGCAGATTTTACAATTTCAAAGACACAAATGTGGCAAATATTGTTGCCGCAAATACAAAAACAAAGATAAATACTACATCAAATGCCGTTTTGGTTTCCCTAGACCAGCTACAGAAACAGGTGAGGTAAACAACTTCATGTCTTCAGTTCGACATAGTGTTAAAGGTAAATCACCTAAAAACACATATTACATAAAAAGAAAGGAAGAATCAAAATATATCACTGATTACAATGCAATCATTGCCCTATTATGGAATGCAAACATAGATGTGCAGTACATTGCAGACAATTCAACTGCTGTTGCACAATATGTTACAGCCTACTTAACAAAAGCAGAAAAAACAGAGCTTCAAGACCTCTGGGATGACCTAGCATCAGACAAAACATTATCGCCGAAATTGTACAGCCTAGGCATAAAAATGTTCTCTCATAGAAAATGTGGGGCCTATGAAGCAACAGATCGTTTAACCGGCACTGCTTTGTATGGAAAATCAGACAACATAGTATGGCTCAGTCTTGATCCTGCAAAATCTAAAAAAAGAGTGCTAAAATCATATGAGGACATAGAAACAATTGCCAGAAATGATCCCAAAAGCCAAGACATTCTAAAAAACAATTTACTGGACACATACTATCCGAACAGGAGTACCACTCTGGAAACCATGTGTCTATACCACATAGCTCAAAACTTTGCATACAAAAATAATGTAAACCTGATGAAAGCAAACGTAGATATAGAGTGACCAATTGTGAAGGGAGCTTAGTGAAACATAACAAACAAAGCTTAATTAATAATGTGAAATTGTCATTAAAAACTCCTCAACAGAAAGTACTATATTACATGTCTCTGTTACAACTTTTCGAACCATGGAGAAAAGAGGAAGACATACTAAATAATTATGAGTGCTATGAAGATGCTTTCAAAGCAAATGAAAACACTATCACCGATGTGAACTTTACGCAGTACAAAACACAATGAGCACCAACAGGAAGAAGATCTTCAGGCCCAACTAGATAAAGACTCTTCTGACAGTAGTCACCCTTCTGTAACAGTTCACCCAGCTCCTCCTGTAACAGTTCACCCAGCTCCTCTGTCCAGGCATTCGCAGTCTCTAAGTTCCCCTTATGACATGTTCTCAGGACCTTGTACATAGTTGCGACTGGGTGAGCAGCATGTTTGCATGTCTCTAAAGCTGCCCAAGCTTTGCCCCGGACCGCCAATTGTGCAGGATCCATGTTTACGGAGATGATGCTCTTCAGCGTTCTATACTCTGCGTAGGTGCATTCCGTTAGATCAAAGGTGCAGCAAAGTTGTGCAAACGGGATCCATTCCTCATCTTCAATTAGGTCTGCAATATATTGAAGCCCTGCCAGGAACAATGCTGGCCAGAATAGCACTTTTCCATGTAGCTTCAAAGCTGGATTGAGCCAGATCAAAGCCTCCGTAAATAAGAAGGGATTGGTTCCAATACAGTTAGACAGGTCACGCCAGCACTACAAAATGCTGGCTGCATTGCTGTGGTAATGTGAGGCTTGTGAGCATGGACTGGGGCTTAAGAGTGTTGCAAACCACGCTTCTATTTAGGGCCTTTTGGACGCCAGTTTAAGCGACACTTGTTGGAAAATAATCTGTGCTGGAAATGCAAACAAGCAAGAGGTACCGTAATTCATCAGATCTGGTTCTGTCCCAAGACTAAGGTATTCTGGGAGGGAGTTTGTGAGAGATTAGGTTTGGTGTTGAGCTGCACCATTCCAATGGTTGCGTCTCTCCTAGTGCTGGGTGATGTGTCATTGTTAGAGGATGTTGACTTTAGAAAGAGAATGTGGTTCCTTAGGGCCTGTATGATTGCGAAAAAGATGATTCTTAGGGCTTGGAAGTCGTCCAGCTCTTTTTGCATCGATGAGTGGGTGGATGAGTTGCTTACGATATCTCCACCTATGAAAAGGCAATTTGCAAATTGAAAGGAGAGACTGAAAAGTTTATGGACATATGGGGGATCTTTCTCAATGTGTATGGTTAAAGTCTCATGGTGACTTAATATGCTGGTGTGTTTTGTCCAAATTCACGATTGCCCTGAAATGTATTCTGATTTGCTCTTATGCTAGCCAAGATCATGCCATGTTACGTGGGGGTGTGTTTATTGATTATATATAAATTGTACTACCAAATGATACAGTTAGATATTCTTCTGTTTCATTCTCTTCTCCTTTTCTGGTCTCTTTTCAATGTTCTCTCTTCTTCTACCTTTTCTCCTTATTTATGTTGTGTTATGCATTATGAGATGATTTTTTCTTCTTTTTCTTCTCTTTTGGACTCAATCTTGTGACCATGTTTGTAATTTTATGAAGCTTGTTTATTTCTAATTGTATTGCAAACTTTATTGGTGAAAATAAAAATGATAAAACATAACCTTCTGTAACAGGAAGTCAAGAACCATTAGGACAACCACTAATAGCAAATAAGGCTGAACTAGCTATGGCAGAAGTAGAAAACACCATGTATCAGTATCAAGAAGATACAGAAGACTTAACTGTACAACAAGCCAAACTTAACAAAGATCAGAGCACCATTTTTGAAGATGTAACAAAACGAATTGTACATGTTGTACAACACGAAAATAAAGAATGCACCTGCCAAAATTACAAACCTATACTGTTGCAGGTCAGTGGTGAAGCTGGATCAGGAAAAACATTCTTAATCAAAATCATCAGCAAGTTCCTTCAACAATTGACAAACAACAAACTGTCAGCTGTTGTAACAGCCCCCACAGGTTTAGCTGCCTACAACATAGGCGTTGTCACTTTACAGCGATTACTACTGCTTCCAGTAGAGCATCAAAATAAATTAGACTACTACAAACTTTATGCAGAAGTTGCAATGGAATTATGTAGACTATTGAAACAAATGAAAATGCTACTAATAGATGAAGTGAGCATGGTCTCCAACCTAATGTTGGCTTTGATTCATCTCAGATTGCAAGAAGTACTTAAAAATAATAACGAAGAACTCTTTGCAGGGAAACACATTATCGTTTTCGGAGATCTTCTACAATTGACACCAGTGAAAGGTGAACCGATTTTTAAAACCTTAGGCCACAAACTCTGCCGAAAAACTGTTGGTAGCATAGGTAATGTTAACCTTTGGCAACATTTCCAATACAGAGAATTAACTGAGAACATGCAGCAATCTGCAGATCTCACTTATGCCAACATCTTAAAACGTATTAGAGTTAGTGGGCCTCATTCCGACCCAGGCGGTAAGTTACCGCATGGGTCGTACCTTTACCACCATGGCGTAAACTACGTTTACGCCATGGTGGTTGGTGGACTTACCGCCCCATTCCGAGGTTGGCGGGGCGGTAAGTCCCCAATCCCCATTTACCCTTCCCCATTCCCATTTTTGCCCCATAGGGCATAATGGGAGTGGGGAAGGCGTTAATTACGCCACCGTAAATTACGGTGGCGTAATTAACAACAAGGTCCCTTAGCGCCATGGATTTTAACACCTGCTAAAAGCAGGTGTTAAATCCTCCATGGCGCTAAGGGAGCTCGGAATCAGGCGGTAAGGGTCGGCGCTGTTTACGCTGCCGTAAACCCCTTACCGCCTGGGTCGGAATGCGGCCCAGTGTATTATCGCAAGAAGCACAAGCTGTATTGAAAACCCGGCATATACATGCACTTTATGGCGATAATGCATGTGCAACTGATGTTATGGAACACATAGCGCACAAAAATGTCAATTGTATGGCCTTAATGCCAACTCTTGCAAGCTGTTTCAAATTCAATGAAACAAGGTTAAAGAAAGAAATGCAAGCAATCATAGAAATTAGCGCCACAGGCAAACTAGACGTGCATGGTATGACAGTACCCATGTGTGAGCAAGCCACAACAAGACTAAATAGTTTAGAAAATTCAATCTCCAACACAGCTGGGTTGGAAAAAAAATTGAAATTATCATTAAATTATAGAGTAATGCTTAAACGTAACCTTGACGTAGAGCAAGGGCTAGTTAATGGAGCACTGGGCACAGTTGTTGGCTTTCAATCATACCCACGTGATAGCAACATTCAGTTTGTAAATATTCGCTTTGATAAAGTTTTAGAAGTGAAAAGGATAGAGCGCTCATTTGCTCGATTCCTTCTCTTCAAAGACATGCATGTACGTAGAGAGCATTTTTCTCTAACTCTTGCATATGCAGTTACCATTCATAACTCCCAAGGTCTTACCCTAGAGAAAGCATTGATAGATATAGGAAACACAGTGTTTAAGTAAGGCATGAGCTACGTAGCATTATCACGCTTACGTACACTTGACAGTCTATTGCTAATAAACTTTGATTCAAGTAAAGTCAAAGCTGATATTCCTTGCATTCTAGAATACAATAGATTGTGTTCACTGTACACCCCTCATCTGAAACAATACCCTGTTCCAGATAAAGTGAAACGTGGTAAACGAAAAGTAAATGAAAAAGAAATGCAACAGAATGCAACAGCAAATTCCGCAAAGAAAAGAAAAGAAGCTAAAGTTTCATCAATTGCCGCAAACATAGAAGAACCTATTAGGGAATGTAAACCGGGCACGTCGGCAAAGAAGCAACAGAAAAACTGAAAAATGCACTTAGATACAGAACTTGCTGACCCATTCAAATTTACAAATGAAAGTGGGGTAAATTGCTATGCAAATGTAGCAATGAATATTCTATTTCAATTGCCACCAATTGTTAACAATATTTACCGGCACACCACAGACCAATTGTGTTTGAAAATGTTAGTGCTGCATAGAAATGCAACAAGCAATCCTGACAACACATACAGTGTTCATGGAGTAAGGCAACAATTGGATGACTGTGCTGGAAAGGTGAGATTCACTATGAACTCACAAGAAGATCCACAAGAATTTCTAATGTACATACTAGTAGTATTGGAAAACAAAAGCATACCTGTAAATGAAATCTTCCAAATTGCGTACATGTGGAAACATACATGCACACTCTGTAGTAAAGTGATACAGGAAGAAATCCCAAATGAGCGATTTGTGTATGTTTCCATACCAAATAGTGAGAGCATTCCATTTCAGCAACTTGTACAAAATGCAAACCATGGCAGATTATGTAGTATTTGCAATTCAGACAATCGCTCCACCTTACTTATACAATCACATAGTGCCTACATAATACTTATGCTTCTACGTTATTATGCAGATGACAAAAAAAGCAACTGCAAACTGACTGGATTCACACACGGTCAAGTGTCACTTGGAAAGAAAACCTTTACAACAGTAGGAATAATCTACCATGCTGGAGCTACAACTGATGCAGGTCACTACACTGCATACATTAAAAAGAATTCTGGATGGTTTGAATGTAATGATAGCACCATTACTCTAAAGCAGAGGTTGCCAGCTAACCTACCAAATGCGTATTTAATGTTCTTGAAGCCAAAATTTACGAAATAATGTGTACTTCAAGACTGTCAACAAAGTATGTGAAAGACTACAAACAGTTACAACATGCCCACAGATATCTAACTACCCAACAAGATGGAACAATGACTCAAATAAATGATTATCACAGATTGTTGGAAACAAATGCCTATAGGTACCTAACTGTTGTTAAAAATGGGCAGGAAGGCAACAAAGAAAACATTAATGGGAAAGATGAAGGAAACAGGTTATAACAACGACACAAATGAATGAGTATCACAAATCTGTAGGAACAAATGCACAGTTAGAATACGCCTACAGGTATCTAACTGTTGTTAAAAATTGGCAGGAAGGCAACAAACATAGCATTGATCATAAAGATGAAGAGAACACTGAAAGGAAAAAAGTAGTTAGTGCTATAGGAAATGAAGGTTTTTTTTAATCCAACAATGATTTTTTCCCCAGACCCAAGGATTAGAAAAGCAAATACAGAAACTGAGTGCAATGCACAGTACACTGGTTTGTAAACTAAATATGAGGGTAAAAAAAAAAGTTATCTGTCTATTATGCAATGTAGTACATTTAAAAAAAATACAAACACTAACACACCTTTTTCTTTCATCACAGAAATGGAAAAAAGTGATACTTCCGTCAAGTACGATGGCCAATTAAAAAAAAGTATGTGGATTCTGAACAAAGTAAGGAGTATGTATATTGGCACGCATTTTCTACACATGAGAATCTACACGTCTAATCTATGGTACTAATATGCTGCAGAGCCTGTAGGCTGCCCTTCCATCTCCAGTGAGTAACCTACCACCTACGCCTTACAACCAAGGTACAAGGAGTATAGTTCCCATCCACAACCATCGCTGCATATGTAAACCATGGTCCTTGTAAATTAGCCGCTTATAAATTTAGTTTTCGGACCATCGTCTACAGCCATGAAGTTAAGACACTAGGGCATCAACACAACTAGCACATTCCACCACACCGATATTGACTTGTAACTCCACTGCTTATGACCTCAGTCTTGCGTGCATGGGCTTTAGCCATACACCCAAGAGTGCAGGGTCTCCCCACAACCACCTCAGTGATGTGTGGTAGTGGGGGTTATTCTGTAGGTGGGTTATCCTTCAGTTCCTCTGCCCAGAGGCTTCCCTCCTAGCTGTATGTGTGTAGATCTTACATGAGATGGGTGTGCAGTGTCTTCCAAGTCTAGTACTTACCACTTTCTTCTTGGATGCATGGCCTTCAGCCATGCATCCAAGACTGTACGCACTCCCCACGACTTGCCAATCAAAATGCAACACTACGGGGGTATGCATGGGTGGCACATGCGGCTGTGGTTTCTGGCAGTAAGTCTGGGAAGTAAGGCCTTCAGCCGACCGACCCCCAGAACAAATGCATTGTTCACCCATATCTTAAGACTCTAGCCCCTGGCCACAACCACCGTAGCATGTAGGCGTACTAATGAATATAATAATAGCCATTGGAAACAATAATGCATTCACGGCATGTTGTCAATTTCAATGTTGCCTACTACTATGCGTGTGCTTTCAACAGTTACACATTTCCTGTCCACTACATGGACTGAAGTGTTACAAATTTCCTGTCCACTACATGGACTGAAGTGCCATCGTTATTACTGTTAGGCAGAAACCTGTGCAGTTCCCTCTGGGAAGACCAGTTTAAGTCTACAGGAGTTAGCAGTAAACCCAATTGGTAGCAGTCTGCACCACCCAGATTTACCTGGTAGCTGTGGCTGAGCAGTCAGGCTTCTCTCAAGACGAGTTAGGCCGTATTTGGAGTATACAAGATAGGGAAATTTACACAGTAGAACAAGCAGACACTTATCAGAACTTGGGTGTAAAGATATATAATTATTTATTTAAAAACACATCTATGAAAAACACACTGGCACTAATATGGCAAACAACTTCAATCACAGTTACTATAAGTATATATCAATCCCCTACAATATTTCGACAAGTCTTGGTTCAACGGCACCACTTATTTGCAGACAGAGGTGACATTTTTAACCTAGATGGCACTCTAGTATTCGTTAGAAAGGGAGAGAAAAAGGCAGGGTATGAAACCAACTCAGTACCAACACTTTTACGAAACAAATGCAAGGCAAGCAAGGCAGGGTCTACTGTAAATCACAAAGTTCAGAGGCCAGGCCCACTCGGAGAGAGGCAAGGCGGTATGTCCCAAAAGTACCACAGTCGGAATGCACTTCAAGTCTTTGTAGCAAAATGTCACAGAAAGGTTGGACCAGTTTAGAACACACGTTTAAGAAGGTCTGGAGGCGACCCAATGGAAAGGTAAGGATTTAAGACACCTCACGCTAACTGCTTCAAGGGACGCCAGGCGGACACAGTACCTTGAGAGTGAAGAGACAGCTGCGGCAGGGGGGCAGTTGTTCCTGGTGGTGGATGCAAGTCGGGGCTTTGCCAGAAGATGAGATGATCTCGTCGTCGAGGAAAGTTGAAGATCGTTGCACCACCAGGGAAGAGACCAGCCGCGGAGTGCTCAGTCACAAGGCACCACCTTTTGGTCGCTGTACAGTGGTTAGTGGCTATCCGGTTGCCGGGGTGCTCAGCACGGGCAATTCGACCACTAGACGTCCTCGAAGCGAAGAAAAAGAAAGGGACTGGTTGTTCCCACCAGTCAGGGGAAGAAGACTCTCCAGCAGGGAGATCTCCTCTGTCGTTGGGAAGTGGTGAGTCGGTTCAGCGGGGCGCCACCGGAGGTGTCGTCATTGCAGGTCGGCTCAGCTTTACCCTCGACGGATTCTTAGGTCCTGTGGCGACTTCTGAAGTTCCATTCCCAAAAGCCCTGCTTTTATGCAGAGAACCCCCATTCATTCAGCCTAGCTGTCAATCAAACATGCTAAGTCGTGAGCGGAGCGGCTCACCACTCAGGCCAATCACACCGGAGTGCGACTTGAGTTGGCAAGGCAACTCAGTCCAGGGTGCCTAAACCCCCTCCCACACCCCCTGTGGTACCCAGACAGAATGGCACCACTCTGGAGGGCTTCTGTGCAGAAGCCCGCCAAAAGTGGAACAAAGGGCTCAACCTCTGGTTCGGAGTTACAGAGGCGAACACATACGCCATTTTAAAAACCGAGTTCTGGCAGAAAATACCAAACGGTGGATTTATTTAAGACAAATAAACCAGCGGTATGTTAGAGACTAATGTGAAAAAGTATTAGCCTCGAACAATGGGAAGAATCCCATAGGAATATATTTGCGGTCGAATATAAAAAGTAGTATCCACTGCCACCAGCTAAAACTCGACGTGTGGGGACGGGACAGTGCCCCCTCGAACAACAGACCCAGGGGTAATTGAATTACCCCTACCAGTACATCCACAATAGGATGGTTTGTACTAGTTCTGTTTGTACATTTAGGTCTAGTAAAGCCAATGGTGACTTTACATGCCCTGGGAGACAGTAGTCAGTCCCAGGGTATGGAGTCTATGGTGGGGATCCTCTAGGACACCCCAGTGTTATGGCATGGAGGGTGCAGTGTAACACACATAGCAAAACACATGAGGCCCTATGGAGTAAAAGACCCCATAGCCCATAGAACACATTGACATTAAAAGAAATCAACCACAATCATGTCCAAGAGTGGGAGGAAAAGAGTCTCACTCTTGGCAGGATGAAAAAAACAAACTCCAGAAATCCAGCAAAGCTGCTGGGGGACTCACTAGGTTAGGAAATTCAGCCTAAACAGAGAATTCTCCCCAACACTTACACCCCACATTTACTGTGCGTACAAGGTGTCCATAGAAATTACATCATGACGACGGAAGAACAAATGCATTGATCACCCATGTCTTACTTTCTGAACATTTCCCAATAGTCTGTGACACAGCAAAATAGTTTCATGAAAAAGCATGTGTACGCTGGTTGTTCCTCTGCTTTCCGCAGATCCAAGATGTCGGGCGCATCCAAACCATCTGACGCAGAACACGTCTCGCAGCAGCCAATGGGCAGAGACGCTGCGTGTCCGCGGTCATTACGCCAGCCCCTTTGCCAATCGGTATCTTGTTCTTCGACCGAACAGGGAAGTGTGACCGCGGAGCGAACATAGATATCACACTAATTATGTCATCAGTGATGTCATCAATGACAGTTGTGATGTCATCTTTGATGTCGTGGGTGTTAGTTTTAGCAGTGCACGGTGGTGGCGCGATTTATGGTTGCTTAGCTTACCATAATTGGCGAATTTCAAGGTTTTTCGGTTTTACTTGGAACCATGACGTCCCTTTAACAAAGTTTTTTCACTGAATTTCATAGGTTTTTAGTAGCGCAATTTAACCAAAACGTCCCTTTTACAAAGTTTTTTCACTGAATTTCATAGGTTTTTAGTAGTGCAACTTAACCATAACGTCCGTTTAACAAAGTTTTTTCACTGAATTTCATAGGTTTTTAGTAGTGCAACTTAACAATAATGACTTTGACTTTATATACATATCATATGGAACTGACTGAATCTCTTCTACTGTACTTGATGTCCGCGAACTCATTTAATGTTCGCGGACATGTTCGAAGAACAGTACCACTACCTAAAAACTCTGGAGGGGTATGTTTGATTGTTATACCATAACATAGGAACATTTAACAAATTCAAAAAGAAGCACACAAACACATTGGGCCTCATTCCGAGGCTGGCGGTAAGGGTTAAAGGTCACCGTTAATGGCAACGGTGACCGTTAACACTTACCACCATATTCCGAGTTCCCTTTTGCGGGTTGGCATTTAACGCCTGCTTTTAGCAGGCGTTAAAAATCCAACCCGCAAAGGGACCTTGGAGTAAATTACGGCACCGTAATTTACGGTGCCGTAATTTACTCCTTCCCCATTCCCATTGAGCCCTATGGGGGCAGGAATGGGGATGGGGAACCGGTATGGTGAATGGGGAATTACCGGTCCCTCCAACCTTGGAATGGACCTGTAATTACTCCATTCACCATGCCGGATTTCCATGGAGTAAATAGCTCCATGGTTGCTTACCATGGTGCTATTTACTCCATGGATAGCGCCAGCCTCGGAATGAGGCCCATTATATGTACTTATACATAAGAAATGTAACCCATATATACAACACACTAACCATTCATTTAAATGCACTATGTTCTAAAATGGAATATACCACAAGAAAATAAATTGGCTTCCAACATAATTACCTCACAAACACGACAGAACTGAGAATAAGAGCAGACCCACTGAGTACATAGGACATATCTTACCTGAAATAGTAAGTGTACTTAATTTTATTCATATATTTATAAACTTTCTGTATTAGATAAAAAAATATATTATCTTTTTTTTTTCTCTCACAGAAATGTCTAGTACTCTGGAATGGCTAGAGGAGCATTTCCCACATGAAGAAATGTCACAAGATAGTGAAACTAATGGTAAACACTTTATAATATGAAGCATTTAATTATTATTATTTTGTATACATTTAACATATATATATTCTTTTTTGTACAGAGCATACCAAAATAGAAAATACTTCAGAAAAACCTGTTATGGATAACACTTTTCACAGTATAGAAGAAAAAATGGATTTATTGTTGACTAATTTTAATAATTTGAAAACTTTTGTGGAAGATCATTTTAAACCAAAAACCTCGTACCATTGCCCCACATGTACTTGTCCCTCCTCACCATATCCCAGTCAATTATCCCCAAACCCTCTTCATAACCCAAAACATTTTGATGAGACTTCCATCCCTTCTTCACCTAATAACAATCATGTTGAAACCCCTAATTCTCCTGTTTTTGTTTCTGTTTCTGCCTCACCTTCTCTGTCATAAATTATTAATATAATTTAAATAAAGTTTAATTTTTATATTGTGTTGTAAATAGTTTATTTATTTTTTTTTAAAAAAACAGTGTAGGTGTCCGCGGACAGTGCAGGTGTTCTGAAATGTTCGTAAATAAACGAAAATGGAGGTGCCCTGAAGAACACTATACCTGTTCGTACTGTTCGCTAGCAAGATGAATCTATTCTAAGAACACACGCGGTGTCCTGAAATGTTCGTAAAAAAAAAAATTAAAGTGTCCTAAAGAACACCATATCTGTCCGTAGTGTTCGATATCAAGTTTAAACTCTTCTAAGAACACAATTGGTGTCCTAAAATGTTCGTACGTAAACAAAAATGGAGGTGTCCTGAAGAACACTATACCTGTTCATAGTGTTCGCTAGCAAGTTCAAACTGTTCTAAGAACACACGCGGTGTCCTGAATTGTTCGTTATTAAACGAAAATGGAGGTGTCTTAAAGAACACTATACCTGTCCGTACTGTTTGCTAGCAAGTTGAAAATGTTCTAAGAACACAATTGGTGTCCTGAAATGTTCGTACATAAACGAAATTGAACGTGTCCTGAAGAACACTATATCTGTCCTTACTGTTCGCTAGCAAGTTTAAACTGTTCTAAGAACACACGCAGTGTCCTGAAATGTTCGTTTCATGTGCGACGCAATTTTAATTAGTTCAGGACCCGAACAGTGTCCGTAGAACATCAACGCGCTTGCGCTAGCCAATCTCTGTCATTTGGTGTCCTGCGGACATGCGCTTCCTTCGCGGACTTGTTCGCGAACGGATCATATGACCGCGTCCACGCTGATCGCGTGTTCTGAATGCGGACACTGTTCGGGTCCCCGAACAAATTAAAAGTACATTTTCAATTAATCCATAATATTTTTCAATAAAATCTCACCATGGCACAAGTCCCACATAGTAATCCTGAGTTTCTACATACCTTTTGAAACTTTTCAAACTTTATTTTGTGTTCGATCTGTCCGCGGACAGCGTGCATGTCCGCTGACTGCGCACAAGCACCCCTATACAAGACCACGCCCTAGAGCTTATTCTCATTGTGTTTCTGGCTATTCTTCGAAACACAGTGATTTTTGCTGCCAACTGCAGATTTCCATCGCATCTTTGATGGCATCCCTGGCTGCTGAACAGCCACCTGGTGCTGCACCTGCTTCAGCACCACCCCACCCCCTCCACCACCACCACCTCCCCAAGGGCCTGAAGAGGGGAACAGGAGTGAGGATGCGGAGGAGGAAGAAGAGGATGATGAGAATGAGGTAGAGGAAAACCCTACTACCCGCACTAGGCTTGAGTCTTGGGTGTGGCGGTTATTTACCATTCATGGGAATGTTCCCAAGGCTCATGCGAACCGTGTTACCTGCAATGAGTGCAAAATGATACTCAGTCGCGGGAAGCGCGGTAAGTACAGCTTTGGGACCACTACTATGAAACGACACCTGAGGTCATTTCACTCTGGGGCTATTCGCAGGGTTGTACCTTGCGAAGAACGTAGCAGGTTGATTTCCTCTACTTCATCCTCTGTTTCTGATTCTGTCACCACAAGGACCACCTCTGTGGGACAGCGTCTTCCTCAAGCTGCCTCACAGGCCATACAGAATGCTGATGACCCCTACCTTTCGAGGGTCACAGTTGTATGTATGTACTGTGACACAGTACTCTGCAGGGGGGAGCGACTTCGTAGTGCTTTTGAGACTATCGTCTCAGAGCACGAGAAGATCTGCTCGCTACCCAAATAAAACCCACTCTACATCTTCCTCTCTCAGCTCGCCCTTTCTTATCCCTGTGGTTGGTGTCCCCCCCTTTACCTTCCTTTCCCCTCCTCTCCTAGTGTGTCGTGTATAAAAAACAAAAAAAAATACAAAATATCAAAAATCAAAAATAAAATAAGGCTCTTTTCAGAGCCGCCTTTCACAGTTAAAAAATAGAAGTGAAAATAAATGAAGTAGGGCCCTTTGTATTTTTTAGAAGTCCGCGGACAGTTTGCAAATATTTAAAAAATTGGGTTGCTACCCCATCACAAACATTGCAATTTTCTCTGGGAGGAAGTGGTGGCTCTGAAAAGAGCCTTTGGGAGGTGTTTGTAAGTCAAAAATTATAAATGCTTAACACCTACTTAAAAATGGATGTTGTAATTCCAAAAAAAGGTCGCAATGCATTTTGTACATTTCTCAGAAAACTCTGATTGCCACCATAAGTAAGATGGACTCCATCTTTGCGAAAAATGTTTGTACTACGAAACAGAATATTTTCATTGTGAAAAGAAGACATGCCAAAATCTTTTAGAAAGGCACAAACAGCTTTATTAACATTGAGCCTTGCTTTTTCCATTTGTGGACCAAATGAAGAAGAACGAAGCCACATTTGTCTCTGCGCAATCCGTGAAAATATCACTTGAGAATTAGGAAACATGTCCATAACCTTCCCAAGTCCTTCTTTCATAGCAAATTGCAAAAAAATTCCAGTCACATGTCCTAAACTGTTCCCTCCACAATGAATTACAATTATGTCTGGATGTTGCTCTGTCCCCAAAGTAGCACAGAGAGGTAGCAAGTCCAACCACTTAATTCCACATACTCCATGCCAGTGTACTCCCACTTGTGGGAATCCAAGATCTACAGCTACTCCACAGCTTTCTGCATGTACCTTCAACCAATATATCCATGAATCTCCCAAAATCCATACAATCTTTTTCCTAAAATACACAGACATAGCTATCTGTTGTTCTCTCAGCAAAAACAGTATATGAGAAACTCTCTTCTGGCACAACACACCCACTAAACTTTCCTGACCAATCCCTTTTAGTACTCATTCTCATTTGCATGACTTGTTGGCTTTCAAACATACCCACACGACAACAAAATTCAGTTTGTCAATATACTCTTTGACAAACTTTCAGAAGTAAAAAGGATAGGACGCTCAACAGCTAGATTTCTTCTCTTCAAAGATATGTATGTACACAGAGAACAATTATGTCTAACTCTTGCATACGCAGTCACGATTCATAAATCACAGGGTCCTACCCTAGACAAAGCAATGATAGATATTGGTAACACAGTCTTTAAAGAAGGCATGAGCTATGTAGCACTATCACGCTTACATACACTTGACGGTCTATTTCTAATCAACTTTGATGCAAGTAAAATAAACGCTGATATTCCTTGCATTTTAGAATACAATAGACTTTGCTCACTATAAACCCCCCACCTAAACACATATTCTGTTCCACAAAAAGTAAAACGTTATAAAAGAAAAATAAATCAAACAGAAATGCAACAGGATGTCACTGCAAATCCTCCAAAGAGAGTAAAAGAAACTAATACTTCATCAAGTACCACAAGCAAAAAAGAATCAATTAGGGAAAGTAAACCAGGTACTTCTTTAAAGAAGGAAGACAAACTCCAAAAAAAGCAGTTAGATACAGAACTACCTGGACCATTTAAATTCTCAAATATAGTTGGTGTAAGTTGCTACGCAAATGTAGCAATGAATATTCTATTTCAATTACCACCAATTGTTGACAACATTTACTTACACAGTACAGACCCATTGTGTTTGCAAATGTTAGTACTTCACAGAAATGCAGCAAACAATCCTGACAACACGTATAGTGTTTATGGAATAAGACAACAATTGGACTACTGTGCTGGAATGGTGAAATTCACTATAAACTCACAGGAAGATCCACAAGAATTTCTAATGTACTTACTACAAGTACTGGAAAACAAAAACATACCTATAAATGAAATCTTTCAGATTTCATACATGTGGAATCATACATGCACTCTCTGCAACAATGTGACACAAGAAGAAATCCCCAATGAACACTTCATATATATATATCAATACCAAATTGTGAATCCATTCCATTTCAGCAACTTGTACAAAATGCAATCCATGGTAGATTATGCTCTACCTGCAATTCAGATAATCCCTCCACATTAGTAATAGAAACACACAGTAAATACATAATACTAATGCTTCTACGTTACAATGCAGATGGTACCAAAAACAACTGCAAGCTGACTGGATTCACACATGGTCAAATATCACTTGGTAAGAAAACCTTCACAACAATAGGTATAATCTACCACGCAGGAGCCACAACCAATTCAGAGCACTACACTGCATATATAAAAAAGAAATGTGGATGGTTTGAATGTAATGATAGTACCATTACTCTAAAGCAGAGATTACCAGGAAATCTTACAAACGCTTATTTGATGTTCTTAAAACCAAAATGTGGTAACTAAACTGTATTTAAACCCTAAGTAAACTTGTGTTAAAAAAATATAAACTGTTAGAATACTCCAAAAGCTATCTAACTGCTCAAAGATTCTACAACAACTAATCAGATAAATGAATACCACTAAATTAGACCAAAAAATACAAAGTTAGAATACGCCAATTGGTATCTAACTGTCCCAAAATTTAACAATATCCAAATAGATAAATCAATACCATTAAAATATATTAAAAAAATAGACAGTTAGAATACGCCAATTGGTATCTAACTGCTCCAAAATTTTATAATATCAAAACAAATAAATAATATGTTAATGCTCCAAAAAAATACAACAAGCCAAAGTATAAAGCATTAGCCAAAAACAACAAGTGAACACTGAAAACAAACAAACAAATAAACTGTGGCATAACAGAAAAAGGGTTTTTTTTAATCCAACGTGGATTTTTTTTCTCCCACAGACCCAATGATTTTAGCAACAAATACAGAAACTGAGCAAATTGCACAGTACTCTGATTTGTAATCTACTAAATATGAGGGTCCCAAAAAAAAAAAGTATATTGATTATACAATGTAATAAGTCATTACAAAATACTAATACTACATGCTATTTTCTTTTATCACAGAAATTAACAAGAAATACATGTACTCCGGTTACTAGGGCATACAGTAAGTATACAATAATAAGGAGAACCATAGCAGCATATCACATCCATAGTATCTAATACCTTTGTTCCTTACACATTTGTTTTTCACCCAAAGTTATAAGCAAATATGAATGTTATATGCTGTGGTGGTTGTTGCCTAGCTGGGACCCAGAGTGCACCCCTCACACCCTTTTGCATCTGTAGACGTCGGGGAACGTTTGACTTAATCAGAGACCTTCTGGATAGTGCCACATGACCATACACTTGCACGTGGCATGGTGACGTGTTCGCGAAGGCGTCTGCACTTCGTGATCAGATCCGTGCTTCAAAGACAGTTTGCAACTGCATTTTATTCCTGATCTAGGAACTTTCAACTTCAAAATTTACCTTGCACACCTCCTACACCTTTTCATACTCATTATCCATTACCAATCTAGTACACACTACATACTTGGAAGAATTTTTATCAAAACTGCCTGTGTCGTCCCGCTGTAGGATTGAAAATACTTTTCCAAGAGAGCCAACATGGAAATAGAAGGCGGGGCTCCGTACACAGCCCTTAAACACTTGCCATGGCAGCCTGCAAAACCCTATGAACATATTACCACAAGCACTTTTTTCCCTTTCAAATCTATCCTACCTTCGAATAACTTTACCACATAGGTGGTCCCAGGTAGACCTAGCCACTTTAATACCATTTTTTGTCCCTAGCATTCAGTAGGCAGATTGTCCGCGTCATGACCTTATGCCATGACCCAGACAATCTGGCTATTGCCCACGGCCACAGGCTATACCTCAGTCACCAAAGGTATATGACTATTTTTTGTACGTACATTACGAACCTTGTCAACAAATGAAACACGGGCACATTTGCAAAACCATGCTATAATGTCATTGCCAATGCTCCTCTCGAGTTTGCTTAAAATCCGCACATGTTTTATTTTTTTTAAATTGTCAAAATGCATGCACATACAATAGTCTTATAACTTAGCCTCCACTTGACAAAATCCATTCAGTCTTTACACAAATATTGAAGGTTGGGTCTATAATCTTTTTCAAAACTTTTGTCCACATTCGTCAAATAGCATCAAAGTTATAAGCCATCTAAAAATGTTGAGACCCCCCTCTAATTTCACCCTCTCTTGGGAAAATCCTACCAAACTTTAGAAAACCATTTATATCTAGATCCAAAATCGTTTTGCCAAATGTTGTGCAGATTCGTCAGATGACACCGCATCTATATGCCTTTACAATATTTTGGCACCCCCCCTCTAATTTTGCCCCCTCTTGACAGAATCCCAAACAAAAAACTTTGCAAAACCATTCAGGATTAGTTCTAGAATATAATTGCAAAATTATATGCAGTTTCATTGAGTGGCGTAAAAGTTATAAGCCATCCAAAAAAAGTTTTTTCCCAACCCTGCAATGCAGAAATAGGTACAGATGTCCTAGGAAATCTGAAGTGTCTGCGAACATCACAGGACTTTTGGGGGGATGAAACAACCAATTTTTTGCTTCTTATGGCCATATCCGATCCAATCCTCATTCCCCCCGAAATCCCCAGAGATTGTTTGTTGAGTTTGACAAGTGCAATGCTTCTTTTTTTTTATGTTTTCACCGTGCTGTCCGCGGACCCCAAAAAGTCTGTGAATCCAAGATGGCAGACCATTCAGGAAAACGGACGCATTCACATTTTATCACCACCCAATCAGCGGCCACGTCCTGATGTCCGCAGACCACGCAAATCTGTGAATTTTTCTGGCCAATCGGAGGCCAGTCCGCGGACCGAACAGGGAAGTGAGTCCGCAGAGCAGATATAGTTATCACTAATTCTTTTGCCTTACTTTTTGGTCGTTTAAAAAAAATACTGGACGGATTTACACCAAATTAACAGAAGCTTTCGGGTCCATCCGCTGCTTCTGCCACAAATTTGGTGAAAATCCATCCAGCGGTTCGGGCTGTAGGCGCGCCAGAAATTCTTTCCCCATTCAGTCTATGGAAAAAAAGAAATGTTGCCCCCCCCCCTATAACTTTGCCCCTCCAGACCAAACCTCTCCAAACTTTGCTAGTGGGACATATACTTTTTTTTGCAAAGTTTGGTGAGGATTCATCCACAGGGAGCGAAGTTATAAGCCGCCCAAAAAGTGCTCTTCCTATGGTTTTAGCAACTTAACCATAACTAGATGGATGGCCATTACCACAGGCCATGTAATATATATATATATATATATATATATATATATATATATATATATATATATATATATTCACTGAAAGAACTTTGTTAAAGAGACATTATGTTTAAGTTGCAGTAACAAAAAGCCATGAAATTCACTGAAAAAAACTTTGTTAAAGGGACGTTATGGTTACAAGTAAAACCAAAAAATCCTTGAAATTTGCCAGTTATGGTAAGCTTAGAAACCATAACTCCCGCCACCTCCATGCACTGCTAAGACTAACACCCTGGACATCAACGATGACATCATAAAAGTCATTGATGAGATCACTGCATTCCCCTGTCTCGCCCATGTCTTATTACAAAACCCAGATTGCACATGCACACCATCACTCAAGACAGCCCTTCTACTCTTTTTACTGTTATTTCTATAACACTCCCTCATTGCCTGCTTCAAAACATTCACACATGTATCCATGAATCACTTAAAAAAGATAGCTATAGCTAATCAACATATTAAACTTCCACCCACCAACTGCCACTTAACAATGTTCTACAAATCCTTTGTGTCTACATTTCCCCTAATTATACAATACATTGTACATAGTGCTCCTATAAATGCACAAATGCATCGTGAAGTGACAGAAGTGCGTAAATAAAAAGGGCAGTACAGATGGACAAATGATCATGGGAGCCCAGCAGTGAAGTGCCAAGAAATGCCAAGGTGGGAGGCAAATAGCTAAATGCTGGGGCAGAGGAGTCCCAATGGTGGGGTACATCTGAACCATAACAACCCTTTAACAATGTTTTTTCTTTCAATCAAATACTTTTTTATAAGTGAAAATGTTTCATAATGACATCACTGTATATATGTTATTAATAATTCCTCTTTTAACATACATAAAATAACTATAAAAGTCCTTTAACAAACATATTTTTGCAATGCATACTTACATGAGTCGTTATCAGAAGCGCATACCACAATAGACAATTCAGAGTAGATATTTGTCCTTGCTGAAGGCCAGGCCTTCTGCCCACAGCAGAAAAGTAATTTCACAATGTTTGTACTTACGTTTTGACAATTTAAAAAATTAAAAAAAAAACAGGATTTCCAAAAGCATCCTTTCAAGTCCTTGCTGATGCTTGTCGCACTACTTTGCTGCAATGCCATCCAGCACTCTGAGCTGCAACCACAAGCAAAATATTTTTGACCATTTAAACCTAAGGTTTCAGCCATGCCACATGCCCCAATAAGTAAATCAGAGTATGCATGTGTCCTTGCCGAGGCCAGGCCGATTGTCCATGCATCAAACTTATATTTCAATTTTTTGTGCTTATATATGGACACAGTTTTGAAAAAAAACATGCTTTCAGATCCTTGCTGATGCTTCTCACTCAAGTTTGTTGTAATTCAGTACAGCACTACAGGCTGCAGACGGAAGCAGAATATTTCTTCTCATTGAAACCTAGGGTTTGGCCATGCTGCATGCCCCAATAATCAAATCAGAATATAGGATTATTAAATAATTGCAGGGTGGTAGAATGGGTAGATCACGGTGCTTTATCTAGCACTTTAAATAGATTACCCTGCTGCTCGTAAATCTTGTGAAGGTGCCCTTCCATCTTCATGTGGATAAGAGAGTGAGCCCTGTTCACCTCAGTGCTGGGTTATTCAATAAGTAACTGTGTTTGCAATGAAGCAATGAAGCAATGAAGCAGTCTTCACAACCATTCTTGATGTTATATGTATTGTAAGTCAGCCGACACTTGATTCAACTCTCTAGGTTCTTTCTCAAGGCGTGTGGATTGTGGGCCAGTAATTGCTGTGAGGTTGTGGAAATGAGTCCTACATCCAATTCCTATATCTTGTCCCATTGTGGTTGCAAATAAGGGTGGTTAATGATTTCATGGGATGGCCTGGTGGCCACGTAGTTCAGTGTGCTTAATTATCTGCTGAATAGCATTGGTATTAGAGTGTATGCAGCAATAGTCACAGCAATCTGTTGATGCAATCCTGTGCAGCACTTCGGGCTGTAGCCATGGACAGAATTTTACACATGGGCAGAATTTGTTTTTCCCATTCAAACCTATCCCAGTTTTGAAAAACTTCACCACGTAGCCAGTCCCTGGTGGCCATGCCCACCTTTAACCCCATTGCCAGTCCCTCATGGTCATGGCCAGTATCCAGATTATCGGAGTCATGGCATTTGTCCATGACTCAGACAATCTGGACACTGCCCATGGCCACCGGCTATACCTCAGTCACCAAAGATATATCACCATATTTTGTGCCTACATTATGACATGTTCCAAAATATAAAACACAGACACATTTGCAAAACAATGCTTTCAAGTCCTTACCAATGCTCTTCACACAACTTTCCCAACATGTCCATCCATACGTATATACAATAGCCATATAACTTAGCTCTCAGTTGACAAAATCCATTTAGACTCTGCAAAATAATTCAAGGTTCGGTCTATAATCTTTCTAAAAACTTCTGTGCACATTCATCAAACAGCAACAAAGTTAAAACTCATCTAAAAATGTTCGAACTGCCCCTCCAATTTTGTACCCTCTTCACAAAATCTCACCAAACGTTGCAAAAACATTCAAATCTAGTGGACTCATTACGAGTTTGGAGGATGCCATATCCTAAATAAGGGCATGGCTTCCTTCAAACTCGGGTCCGGGTCCATGCTCCCTGAATGGGGGATTACTGGGCCATTCAGGGAACCCGGAATGGACCATCCCCATTCCCATTTGAGCCTCCATTGGTGGGGATCATGCTAACAACGGGCCTGTTAATGACGGGCACAGTGTTAGCATGCTGGTCCCCTCAGGGGAGCTTGTAATGAGGTGGTACGGGGTTAACGGCTCTGGCACCTTTACCGGCACTGTTAACCCCTTACTGCCTCACTTGTAATGAGGCCCTATGTCTTAAATAATCTTTTTCCAAACGTTTGTGCAGATTCGTGAAAAGGCACCAAATGTATAAACCTTTCAAATATTTTAGGACCCCCCTCAAGTGTTGTTCCCTATTGACAAAACAGTTTCACAATTGTAGAGCAATCCACTGTCCTATCTAGAATGAAATCACAAAATGTCAAACAGTTTCATTTAGTGTCGCCAAAGTTATTCACCATCCAAAAATTGCTTTTCACCAATCCTGTAATGCAAAAATGTATATGGCTTTCCCAGAACATCTAAGATGTTAGCGAACATTGCAGGGTTGTCCCTAAACTGTTTGTGGACATTGGTGATGAAAAAACACCCCTTTATTGGGCTTTTATGGCCATATCCCATCCTATCCTCATCACTCCTCACCTTCCCATAGATTGTTTCATTAGTTTGACAAGTGCAATGTTGTGTTTTGAATATGTTTTTACCGCAATGTTCGTAGACACCAGCAGCTGTCCGTGAAACTAAGATGGTGGCCATTCGCAAAAATATGATGCATTTCAGGCTTTTCACCAATCCAATACTTTTTGGTCAAAACTACTGGATAGTTTTACACCAAATTTACAAAAGTATGCTTTCAGGACCAAGCCATCACTCCTGGTACAAATTTGGTGAAAGTCCGTCCAGCGGTTTGGGCTGGAGGCGTGATCAAAATTTATTTTCTTTTACCTCTATGGGAAAATCCACACATTTTAGGAGCCCCCCTATTACTTTGCCCGCACTGCTCAAAACCTCACCAAACTTTAGAGAATCAATCTGATCTGGCCATATACTTATTCTGCAAAGTTGTGTGAGGATTCGTCCTTTGGGGGTAAAGTTATAAGCCGTCCAAAAAGTGGTCTTCCATTGGGTTGAGCAACTTAACCATAACTACATATACTTTTAATTATAGAATTGCATAGCTGCTAAAATACAAGTTCCAGAATGCAAAGGAAAGAAACAGTACTGGATAATCACCTACAGAGTGGAATGGGTCATGTTTGCAACTATGGAATTATGGACTGCTATTAGCAGTAGCATACGTAAGTCACTATGCAGGGAGAAATACTTTCAAAAACAGAAATTAGGTGTTTGGATAGGTTGTGCAGTGAAGTATGGTTTGCAGGTCAGAACATCAGTTATTACTTCAATTTATATTATAAAAAGGTGGTTTCAAATATTACTTGTGAAAATTAAAGCACACCTGGAGTATGTCTTTTTAGATGTAGATTGTGGCATGTAGATTCTGTTGATTCTGGAAATAGAAATCTGTAAACGTTTGCACAGTAGGTTGTGATAGAGACACAGCAAAATTGCACTCTCAGCTTTGAAAGATGCATCTGAACTGTTGAACTAAGATGACAGTGTTAGATGTAGAGCTTCTGCATGTGATTGGTGGATGGGTGTGTGACTGTTTAAATTACACACATTCTTTTCTCTAACATTTTCAAAACAATGCTTACTAAAACTCAGCGCTGTATAAAACAAAGAAAACATCAAGCATATTAAAAGAAAGGAAAGTCATATACTCACCCTCCACTAAAACTATTAATAGAAAACATACAAGTGAGAGAGCAAGTAGCTGTGCTCTTTCAAAGTATAACAGTCACCACTAACAAGCGCGTTGCTCCTCATTCAAAGAAGAAACATACCCAAATATGTAGTACAAAGATTACAACTGAAAATGCACCCCAACCTATGTCCAGCAATGTCAACGTAGCCACAATAAAACATTACCAAATATCAAGTTTACAAAAAGTGTTCTGGTGCAGATTTCTTATCAATCTCATAAAGAGATCTGAAAAGTCACATTCCTCACTTAAAAATTACCGAAGAAAACTGATACTTTAAGCATGGATTGACAGCACATTCAAGCTAAAAAGATAATTGTTTATTTGAGATTTTAACAGAATGAAACCACAAACTAAATTTATTTTTTTTAAAAATACAAAAAATACTTCTAAACATATGCAATGTGAACATTTATAACTTTTATAACTTCTTTGTAGTTTAATGGTTTACACAAGTAGCACAGAACCCTATTTCAATGAAGAAGCATATAAACAACAACAAACAAATCAAATTGGCATAGACACCAATGGAAGAGGCTATGAGATAGTAGCTGACAGCATTGTGGCAAAAGAAACCTTAACAGAAAAATCTTTCCCAATAAGCTTTCAACCAAATGGTTCTTATGTCCACACAAGTACAAGTCACCCAGGGTACAAATGGAGATGCAACTCAATATGCAACCTACAGTCATTCAAATGTTCAAATGTTTATGACAATTCCTCAAAAAGTATGTTAAAATAATAGACAAAGAACGGCCACCAGGGGGCGCACGGATGATGTCGTGCCCCGTCTGAGCTCGCTCATCGAAGGTCCTATGAGAGGTCTGAGCCCCCACTTCTAGGACCCCCCCACAGCTGAGACTCGAGACGAGGCTTTTGGAAGGTGCCCCCCACCCGTGGCAAAAAATTTGGAGCGATACGGTGGTGTTCTCGCCTTAAACCGACCGACTGAAGTTCTTCCCCATCGCCGCATCGAAACAGCGCGAACGCGCGGAGCCCAACGCAAGCCCCGCCTACTAGGATCCCGGCGTAGGCCCTGCGCCCTAGGCGGACAACATCGAGCGACTAAAGCGGCAACGACACGGAGCACATACCGAGCCCTCCCACACCACACAGCCTCGAGCAAGAGCAGAAGCGGCAGAGAAGGTCTCGAACATCGGGGCGCCGGACGTGCGCGGAGGCGTGCCCCCGGACTGCGGGAGAGCTTGCGATACTCCGACGGAACGGCTCGTCCCCCCCGGCGGACAACGCACGGTCGGTTCCTCAGATCAGGGCATCCCACGCCCCCGCAGCAGTGCAGACGGCCGCAGGAGGTTCCGGGCCTACATAAAGTGGGGAGACCCACGGATCACCGCGACACCGCGACATCCGACGAGCTGAGGGTTGGGCCCCCAAAACTTTGGGGCGTGTGCCCTCCTCAAATTCACAGGACAATCCGCCTCAGAAACGACACTGCGACATAGAGTCCCTTCGACGCGCACTACGGACCCGTTCTAGCAATATTGGGACTCTGCTAGACCGACCAAGGGTCTACTTCAGCTCTATGGACTTTTCACAGAAATTGGCCAAATTTCGCTATAATCAACTAACCGAAGCACTGCCCCTCCGTGAACCCCCCACCATGGCCTCCCAAAACCCAGAAGCGGCGCTGACCAGGGGTGACATTGCTGACCTCCTTTCAGAAATGAAAGGGATGAGAGCGGACATAGGCAATAAGATCGACAAGATCACAGGCAGAATCGATAAGATGGAGGAAAGACTTGACGAGGTTGAGCATAACCAGTCCTCCTCGGGCATCCTTGAAATGCAGGTCGATCATCGCCTTATGGACATCGAAAGCAGAGAAGAGGAACTCCGACTGAAAGTCGATGATTTAGAAAACAGAGAGCGTCGGAACAACATACGCGTCTTTGGCGTTCCGGAAGTGGATGGAGAATCGGAGACACACCTCAAGCAGACCCTGCATAATATTCTGAAACTCCTGTTCGAAGATGAGGGCATAGATGCACCCAAAATTGACAGGATCCACAGAGCGGGAGGAAAACCTGGTAGCCCGAGGTCCATCCTGGCCCGGTTCCACAATTACGCAGACAGAGCTCGAATTCTAGATAAAGCCAGGATGGCACCGCAAATTTCCCTGGAGGGGTCACGCATCTCCATATTCCAAGACCTGTCTTCCCTTACACTAGCGATGCGAAGGAAATGCCAACCAATTACTAAGTTCCTTAAAGAAAAAGGTGCCAGATATCGATGGGGCTACCCATTCTCGCTAGCGTTCGAATGGGACGGCACGAAGATGAAACTCATAACAGAAAGAGACATTTCCAACGCCATAGCGGAACTACTGGGCCCCCAGACAAATGGGACTCCCATCCCGACAAAAAAGAACCCGGAAGAAATTTGGCAAACTAAAGGTCCTCGGAGACGAAGAATGCAGGGGTCGAGGAAATTCAGGAGAATGAACACCTCACCAGATATGGAACATTGACTTCTTCACTGAATTACACACCCACTATGAAGAGGCACCTTGAAAGACAGAAGCGAATTGGGTGTCACCTTCACCACGCAGACTCCTGAACTGGACCCAAGTAAGAGGTTGATGGGTGGTGCCATGAGACTTGAGGTACAGAGTGGGATCAAAAGGGGGGGAAATGACTGAAATGTCGAATAGACCTGGTCGGGGAGGGCCGTTTATCTGTCTATCGGTGAGATGGAAGGCCGCTCTCACCCAGGCATCGAATGACTCGATATGGGGGCTTGAAAGTTTGAGATATGATGTGTTCTTACTGAAAACGGACCGATTGTTGTGCGGTTCACACAGGTGGTTCGATAACAGTTGGATGCTGTCAAACCAACTGCGTCGGACGCCGCGGGGGGGAATGTTTAGGGGTGACCCGATAAAGGGACACTCTGTTTATGGTGGGAGGGTGGGAGTTTGGGGCAGAAAAGTTGGACTGTTACAGGTTCCTTTTACAGAACGCAGGACACAGTTGAAAATAGGAGTTGATTTAAAAGCAATCACCCAACGTGGCAAGGAGCACACCTCGATCACATGGCTACGAAAAATCACTAGCTCAACGCGACAGGCACCGAGAATAGCGAAATCCTCTTCGGCATCTTCTAATGGCAACCATACATAACACGGATCATTTACGCATAGGCACACTGAATGTTAAAGGCCTAAACGCCCCTACGAAGCGTTCCTTAGTCGCAAGAGAATTTAAGCGTTCCAAGATTGACATCTTATTTATCCAAGAGACACACTACATGAAAGGTCAAGAGAGGGCAATCCCAGGCAGACTTATCGGCCATACCCTATGGAGCTCCGGCATAACAAAAAAAGCTGGAGTAGGAATTGTAACGCGTAAGAACCTACGCATGTCAGTCCAAAGCTCATGGATAGACACGGAGGGAAGAATGGCAGTCATCACAGGACTCATCCAAAACGAGTCTGTCACGCTGGCCACAGTATATGCTCCCAACCAAGGCCAAAAGAGGTTCCTCCGCAAAGCGATTGAAAAGGTGTTCAATATGGCAAAGGGGCGAACGATTCTTGGAGGAGACTTCAATATGTGGATGGACCCCACGCTAGATAGACAAGGTGAATCAAGCACACTTAAACCATCACGCTTGACTGAGGACACTGAGATGAAGGAGACACTCTCGATATTTGGGCTAATTGACAGTTGGCGTCATCTACACCCCACAGACAGCGGCTTCACCTTCCGCTCTATTCCTCACGGAACCCTCACACAAATTGATTACGTGTTCCTGTCCGAAAACCTACTACGAGAAACCGCTGCGGCAGACATACATCCAATATCGTGGTCGGATCACGATATGGTGCTGACAGAGATACGCTGGGCGATACGCATCCCCCAGAACACAAAATGGAGATGCAACGATTCTCTGTGGAAAGATACGGCGTTCAGAGATGAATTCGAAAACGAAATCAAGGAATTCATCGCTTCCAATGACACCGGGGAAATCTCAAAGACCTCAGTATGGGAAGCAGCAAAAGCAACATGGAGAGGTATTCTTATCAGGGAGGGGGCCCGCAAAAAAAGAGAGCGAACCCTGATCGAAGAAAACATCAGATCGAAACTGAGCACAGTAGAGAAATTGGCACAATCAAACCCACAAGAAAGACCAAAATACATCAATGAGGCCAGGGAACTCAGGGAAGAACTAAAAATATTGGAAGTCGGCAAAATCACCCAAACCCTACAATATCTAAAGCAAAAATTCTACGAAAAAGGCGACAAGGCCGACGCCCTGTTGGCAGCAAGACTGCGCGCACAGAGAGCTGAGAGGTGGGTGAATGTAATAGAACGAAGGGACGGCACACTTCTAGACACCATCGAAACCACACCCCAGGGAATTCAAGAGGCGTTCGCCTTCTTCTACGAAGATCTGTACACATGCGACCCGCCATCCCCGCCGGGAGTCATAGAAGAATACCTCAAAAGAGCCAAATTACCATCGTTATCAAAGGCTGAGTCGGAGGTGCTCGAGGTCCCTGTCAGTGAAGAAGAAGTCTCCGACGCTATCCGGAGACTCAAAGCAGGAAAGTCTCCAGGAGATGATGGATTCACCCCTGGCTTTTACAAATCATTCACTGCGCAAGTAGTTCCCTTCTTAACAACACTCTTTAACGAAATATTTGAAACAGGGAAAGTCCCCCCCTCCTTCGCTCAAGCACTGCTGACGGTTATTCCAAAAGAAGGCAGGGACCCTAAATTGTGTGAATCATATCGTCCCATATCGCTGTTGAATATAGACGCCAAAATATACGCAAGGGTCATCGCAGCCCGGATTGAGGTCCACTTACCGCGGCTGGTGAATCCGGATCAGGTTGGCTTTGTGATCCAAAGACAAGGAGCAGACACCATGAGGAAGACACTCCACCTGATATATGAAGCTCGCCGCATGCCAGATGATCCCACGCTACTGTCACTGGACGCTGAGAAAGCCTTCGACAGGGTGGACTGGGACTTTCTAGAAAAGATACTCGTCGAGGTGGGACTTGGCCCGAGACTCCGACTAGCCATAAAAGCTCTATATTCATCTCCACGAGCATCTGTCTCTGTCAATGGTGGCTATTCCAGATGGTTCCCCCTGGAAAGGGGCACGAGACAAGGATGTCCATTGTCAGCTATTCTATTTGTCCTCTCCCTAGAACCTTTGGCACAACGGCTGCGACAAGACGCCGGGGTCCGAGGGATCAGAGTTGGAGACAAAGAATATAAGTTGGGTCTCTATGCCGACGATATACTCCTGCACGTCACACACCCGCTCGACTCCATCCCGACGGCTCTAAAAATCATTGAAGAATATGGACTGCTGGCGGGCTTGAAGATTAACACTGGAAAATCTATACTCCTCCCGCTTGACAAGAATAGAGACGATGAGGTAGAGAGATTCACCCCACTGGGAATGAAAGTGAGCCTGACCACTTTACGATACCTGGGCATCAACGTCACCCGAGATTTGGATGCCTTGTACTTAGCAAATTTCCCGCCCATATCACTCACATTGCAAAACGACATGAAAAAATGGGCCACACTCACAATCTCGTGGATGGGACGCCTAAACGCCATTAAAATGGTAATTCTCCCGAAGATCCTATACCTGTTTCAGATGCTCCCCATAAAAATGCCTAAAGAATTCTTCACTGAAATGACAAAGTCCCTGTTGGCATTCCTTTGGCAAGGTAAAAAACCGAGAGTCCCCAAAGCCCTCCTATACCTTAAGAAAGATGACGCGGGAGTGGGCCTCCCGAACTTGGAATCATACTACAGAGCGGCTCAGCTGCGAATATTGATCCCCCACTTGAGACAACAAACGGATTCACATTGGATAGCTTTGGACAACTTCCACCTTCGCCCGTACACCGTTGGCGAATGGATATGGGTACCTGGACCGCAACTCCGAAACAGTATCAGAAACCACCCGATACTCGGGACCATCTGGTCAATCCTGAAACCGAATAGAGACATGAAGGGGATTACAACCTGGCCCTCTCCCCTGGGACACCTCTGGGTCCCGGGAATATGTGATGACATCTCCGAACCACTAAGTTATCAGTCCTGGTACGAAGCCGGCCTGGAGCGGGCAGGCCAGTTGTGGAGAAATAAGGTCTTCATAACCATACAAGAGCTTGAAGAGGCGCTCAACATAGGCCCTCTATCAGTTTTTCAATACTTAAAACCAAAAGGGGTAATGTCACGAGAAAAGTGGAAAGACCAGCTCCAGAGGGATCTTACGCCATTCGAAAGAATTCTGGACACCTGGACGGGCTCCAGAGGCTTGATAAGTGTCATGTACAATGCCTTGATATCAAACAACACAGCCCCATCAACCAAACTGAGGACCAAGTGGGAAACTGACCTGAGCAGACCCCTACACGACGAGTTATGGCTGCGCATCTGTAGACAAACAGCTAAATCATCGATATCATGTCAATATAAGCTACATGCGCTAAAACTCCTCCACAGATGGCAATATGATCCACTCAGACTTGCTAAAATGTATCAAGGAGTCAACCCACAATGCTGGAGGAACTGTGGCCAGGACGCCAATTATTGGCATATGTGGTGGGGCTGCAGCAAGGTGCAGGCATACTGGGACGAAGTCCTTAGTTGGATAAAAGACTTAGATGATGAGGACAGAGAAAAACACCCCATATTGATCCTTTTTGGCTTGAATGAAGAAGATGAAACGATCATAAAAGCGCCTAAAATGACTTTGGGTTTACTAATGGCAGCTAGAGCCTGCCTCACGATGGCATGGAAAAGACCATCCCTCCCCACCAAGACAGAATGGGTAAACGTAGCACGCAACATCTTCCGAATGGAGAGTTTGACCGCTGCCCTACACGGACATAGCACATCGATGGAATCCGAATGGGCTGCCTTCCGTGCAAAATATATTACCTGAAATTTAGTGTGTGTACTGCCTAAGTTTGATCCCACAGATCCATGTGATGCCTGTATGAGTAACATGTTTGCCTTGATCCTGTTGAACACTTGTGCTTACCATTGTCACCCGATCTCTGTAAGGAACTATAATAATATTGCAAAAAGAATATGTCCCGGTTCAAAAGGGGGAGGGGGAGTGATTGAAGACTGAAAAGTTGCCTATTGTTGTCACCAGCATACTTCATGCCATACGTTTAGAATTGCTTTGCTTGTATTTAGACTATATATTTTCTTTCTCTGCACATGCTTGCACTGACGAGATGTTACTGTTTAAACCTGTAAAACCAATAAAATTGAAATTTCAAAAAAAAAAATAATAGACAAAAGTGAATCAACATTTTACAAAACATGGTCTCCTGCCCAGCGTGCATCCACACTGCAATACAAGAACACTAATTAGTCCAAATTTTAGGAACTGTTTGTAAAATCGCTTTCTATCATGTTAAAATGTTAGCAACACATCATTCTACAATGTAAACCCTTATACATAGATTGTACAAGCCTACAAGTCCATCTCTAGAGTACAAAAACTCAATCACAATCTCATGAATGGAACAGCCATAGAGCTGCACAAACATATAGACCACATTCAAAGTTAATGGGCCTCCTTACGACCCTGGCGGAATGGATTAACGGGTGCCGCTAATGGAGGCGGACCCGTTAAACCCATTCGGCCTCATTACAAGGTTCCCTCGCGGGACCCGGTAAGGACGCCTGGTAAAACCAGGCATCCTTACCGGGTCCCGCAAGGGGACCAGGGAGCTAACAACGGGCTGGTCGTAATCCGCCCATTGTTAGCTCCCTGTACCCATTCTCATTGAGCCCTATGAGGGCTCAAATGGGAATGGGGAAGGTCTGGGCCCGGGTTCCGTGAAGGAGGAATTACCGGGCCCTTCAAACTCGGAATGACCTGGTAATTCCCCATTCAGGGAACCCGGACCCGGACCTGGTTTTGGTAGCAGCCATGCCCTTGTTAAGGAATAATGTTAATATTAAACATCTTTAGGCATAACTCAGCCCATATGTTTGGATTCTGGTTGAGGATTGCGTTACTAAGGGCATCAGGACCTGGCACTCATGATCCTTTTAAATGTTTGATATGGGTGAATATTTACTCATAATCCCATTTTATGTCCCATTTTCTCACAAGATCTAGACTCTCTTCTTCTTTTATGCTGGTTTATTTTCCATATAGAAGTGAGAATTGTGATACCCAGTCAGCTTCAGGAACACCAGAGATTAATAGATCGGCTTGGTTTTCTTTGCCATTGATTAGATTTCATAGCTCTCTAGTATTTATTTTTGACATTGCATTAAGCATCTTCTCAGAGTCATTCTGCGCTATCTGTGCATGGCAGTTCTTAATCCAATTTCTACATTATTGTTTAAACCTTTTTTTTGCTATTATGCGTTCTGCTGATTTCATTTCCTTTGCTGATTTAATATTCATTCTCAGTTCAGTTTTTTTCTTCAAAATCTGATTATTGAAGGCATGGGCATGTTTCACTGTCTATTTTTGGCTTCCTCCTGTCTTTGATCTAAAGGCTATTAATAACCATTCATATTCTAATTTCTCTCTGTCTATATTTCTCATATTTGAGAATGTTTCTTTTAGGCATACGACTTGGGCATCTGTTAAACGTAATCTGTTTGAGCCGTTGTTTAATTCAAATCCTGGCATTGTTTTAATAAGGCTTGTTCGCATGGAATTTCCCATATCATGGTTACTTTGTGATGATCATGCAATAGTGACGGGATCACTTTTATCTTTTTGATTTTAGAATTCATTATGGTGGAAGTAAAGATATAGTCCAAATATGCAGTTGAATCTCCACTCGCCTATTTTGGTATGGCTGGTAGATCATCTGGGAGTAATCCATTGATGAGTATCATATCTCTTTTATCCATTTCCTTCATCCATAATTGTGCTTTGGGTTCCATTTTTTCATAGGGAGTTTTCATTCCACCTATATTGAATAGGTGTTGCTTTAAGTCACCACATATTATTACCACTTTTATATATGCTTATATTTCAGCTGAGATGCATCAATATTTGATAGTAGTGTGTCGATTCATGATGTCTCCTGTATGGCGGCTGTACTGCAATATAAATTAACCAAATCAAGTCTTCCCACTCTCTTTTCCAAGATGTCACATTTTTCATGAGTCTTCGCTGTCATTTGTATTTCTAGGATGGTGATTTCTATAAATGGATTGGGGTTATATGATTCCACAATCTTTAGATAGCCTCTGCTTTTTTAAAAGTTAACAAGCCTGCAGATGGGTGACCAAATAATCTCATGATTGCCGCATTCATGAAAGTTATATATCCATCGCAAGTTGGTTTTTGCGATAAACATGTGTCTTGTAGACATATAACATCAAAGTTCTGTACTTCTGCATTTCCCTTTCCAAAAAGGTGTGATGATCCCTTTGTATTCCATGAGCACATATTTATTGTCAAACTCTACATGGCTTGTAGTTGTTATTGCCGCATATTCGCATATTTCCTTGTTTTCTGTTGTTAGTTTAGTTTTCCTTTTCAACAGGCATTAACAGTCTACTTATCTCCATCTTTTGATTATGTGATCTTATATCTCTAACATATCTTGTTTTCTCTGTCAAATATTGAGTTTTATTGGTGAATGGCTTTGATCCTATCCAATTTTGAGAATGAGAACTTACATCATGTCTTCGTTTAATATGACTGATTTGAGACTTTTCTTGAGTTGACAAATTAGACCTTATATTATAGTCATTTGATGAACAGAGGAAGCCCAAGGTATGCAATTGAGGATAGCTATCCATCACTTGCTCGAACATTCTCTGTGCTTTAAATTGTATCTCTACTATGTCCATTTGGCATTCAAGTGGAAATTCTATTAAAAGAATATCTTCAGATGTTATATTGTGCAATTCGGGTATCGCGTATAATAGGCACAAAATATTGGTTCTGTTGAGGATTAAACGGTCGTGCTGTTCTTCAAGGCATTCAATCTTCAACATATACACACTTGTTTTGTGTTGTGGATCAATGAAAGTCGGCAGTTTTACAACTGCTTCTGAAGTTCTCTCGCTGATGGCTGGATGGCTTCTTTTCCGCCTGAAGGGGTTTGACAGTCTCGGTTTATAGAGCGGTTTATAGAGCGGTAATGCCGATTTGCTCTAGTATTTGATTTGTCGCTATGTCTCCATGACTTATTTGTTGCTACAGAGCTTCCTATTGATATCTCTAGATCTATATCTGAGATATCTTCACATGAGAGACTAACTTCCTCAGCATTCATAGAATTTCCTTGTTCATACACATTTACAATATATAGTGATTCCTCTTGTTCATGGCGGAAGCTTCTTCCGGTTTCATTGTCAGTTAGAATACTTTCTCTTTCTACAGTGTATGTTAACAAATTCATTCGAAGTTCTTGTTGTTCTATATCTTTTCTTCTCATTTGGGTCGTTATTGAGACTTTTAATACAGAGTTTGCACCTTCCTTTGTATTTTCCTTTTTATATTGTGCAGATTTTTGCTTTAGTTGTTGATTAGTAATCAGATTCACTGGTAACGTCAATTTGTGCAAGAATGCTTGCAAACCCCTCATTGCCTGTTTTGCTTTTTTGCAGGTTTGTTCCATTTTAGTTCCTGTTTTTTATCAGTTTTTGGTCCTAAGAATTTCGTGCTCCTTGTCTTGGGATCAAATATGGCACAAAAAAACAAGAATAGTTGAGGTATGATCAGCGATATTGTCTATGTTATTCCGGACTAAGGTTGACTTTCTTTTCTTTGTAGAATCTTTTGTTTGGTATTTGAATTATCCAATTGTTTTGTCTGACTTCGTTTTGGGGTGTTTCCAGCCCTGGTCGGGCCCTTCTTTGTGTTGGGGGGCACAAATTCAATTCCATCTGCTGCGAGCATTTAGGAAGTTGGGATGTTCAGCTGTGTGCTGACTCGTTCAGTAATGGTCTGTAGTGGATCATGTCTATGATTGGATGCTTAATTTTGCAGAAGTTTTCCAGATTTAATACCATGGAGCTTTGATAAGTCTTGGTTTCTCAGCTTCAACAACTTTTGTGTATTCTGTTTTCCTTGTCCCATTTTCCTTGCATGCTTTTGGGTCTTTTGTTTTTGGATATTGCTGAACATCTATCTTTCAGCACCGCTGTCATGAGAGCTTTGTCCGCTCTATCACTTCTTGCAATGTCAAAAAGGCGGGTTTGCCAATGTAATGAAACTTCTGCCTCAGTATCGACTCTCTGTTGGATTTTGTTTGCAAACGTTGCCATGAAGATTTGTTTTGTATGTACTTATGCTAATAATGTAACTTGGTATTTTATGGTATCACTGATTGTTTCATACAATTTAAGGAAGGGCAATAGAGCATGAGTCGATGCTGCCATTAATGCATTCTGCAAGTCGAGCATCGTCATCAGAATTCCTGGGTGAATTGCCTGATGGTCTCTGTTACATTGGCATTGCTCAGGAGACAACTCAATCATATCCATATCCGTTCTTAGTTGTGGCTGTTCACTGGATATGTTTAGTGTGGCTCTAGCTGATAGTTGGTTAGATTCAATTATCTCTTGGTTATTTAGGTTTCCAATTCCTGAGTGTCAGTCTTCATAACATGTCTTTGCAGTCATGCATGGGGTTGATGTCAGCTCTCTTTCTTGCGGTTTTCTAGATATTGCTGCTGGTTTACTGAATACAGTATGTCTTTTTTAGTGATTTAACATCAACGATTAGATTTCTGTTATGTCTAGTGAGAGCTGTGTTAACCTCCGACTCTCTCTCCTGTGTACTTCATGGTGGATATTACTAATGTTCATTTCCTGCTCAAATTTGTGTTGCCATAAGTTCTTGGCTTGAACTGCTCTCTCCCGTTGAGCTGTTTGTTAGTCATATAGTTCCCTGACAGCTTTTGTTTTGTTTCAATCAGGGACAGTTCATTGGTCGTCTTTGTTGGACTTCGGCTAAAGTTGTCTTCACTAATAGGTGTTTCATTGCCTATATTTGCATACATTGTTCGGCGCTTATCGACCGAAGGAGCGTCTTCTATCAAATTGTTTTCAGGCATATATAACTTTTCTTCTTTTCTGTCCCGGAATGAAGCTTCAGGTTGCTCTTTGTCCTGATTATCATGGCAGGAGTTGAATTCCATATGTGATTCCAGAATTGGCTCATTTACGGCAACTTCATAATTTATTTGTACTGATGGCATGAGATCCCCTCCAAATTGTGGAGGATTTAGAATGTTTGCAACTGTATAGATGGCTAGCACAGCAGCCTCTGCAGCAGCTGAGGCTTGCTGAGTAGTTCTAAGATCTTTTCGGTTAGGTATGAGGCGTTCCTCTCAATCCCAGGAAGCACTTGCTGACAACGCTCCACCTTGTAAAGAATCTTCAGCTTTCACAGTAATCACAGTACGCCACGCATCTCCACTTACCTTTAAACCGGCCTGTTGTTCCCGCTTTGATTTTATTGCCGATCTAGTCAATTTGCATGTTGAGTGGACAGGAGCGCATAATGACATTGAATCGGCAACATCTGCTGATTCCACCTTCTTCACATCGTTTGAGGCCCCGTCAATGAGATAATTGCAGCGGGTTTCGAGATATAGCTGAAATAGAGTCCTTGGGTTGGTCTCACTTGCGTCTCCCAAAGACTCCTCAAGACTCTGCTGACTCTGCACTGCTCCGCGGGTCAGCAAGGTTTTTGTTGTTAAAATCCCACCTCCTTCAATAGACAGGGAAGATAGACTGAGAAATGTCACAGAAGGCTTGTATAGCACGGTAAAGTGGAGTTGAACTGCTCAGCGTCCTTGACTCCTCCAAGACTCGGCTGACTCCATGCTGCTCCACGGTTCAGTTGGGTTTTTGGTGTTAAAATCCCACCTCCTTCAATAGACAGGGAAGATAGACTGAGAAACGTTGCAGAAGGCTTGCATAGCACGGCAAAGTGGAGTTGAACAGCGCAACATCCTTTACTCCTCCAAGACTCCTCAAGACTCTGCTGACTCCGCACTGCTAGGTGGGTCAGCAGGGTTTTTGTTGTTAAAGTCCCGCCTCATTCAATAGACAGGGAAGATAGACTGAGAAATGTTTCAGAAGGCTTGTATAGCACGGTAAAGTGGAGTTCAACAGTGCAGCCTCCTTGACGCCTCCAAGACTCCTCAAGACTCCACCGGAACTTTCAAATATATCTAATCCTATGTGCTGGAGGGACACTGTGATCCCACATCTGCGAACAGCAGCAGGGCCGACTCCAGCAAAGAGGCTCTTAACAACAGAAACTTAAAAAAAGGAAATAAACATATGTTAATAAGAGGAAAATCAATACATTACCAAAATGCGCAAATAATTCTGACAACTTGTGTTTGCTGATTTACAAGATTCTGAGCTTATTGAGGAAGCTCCTTTGCTGGATGATGAGGATGATACTGATTGCAGGATGGTAGGGGAACCCAATGTACATGGAACTATGGAGTAGCCTCATGTTCAGAACCAAGGAAGTAAGGAAATACAAATTGTTAATGTGCTATTACAGTTTTAGGTTAAGAGTTAATCACCAGCCTCCACATCACCTTTCTTAGTAGGCTGACAAATACTTTTTCCTAGGTGAACTTGTATTCATTCGATGATTTAAAAGTGGGAACGACATCCCTGGAGGTGCCCAGGATTCTCCAGTGCTGCAGAGTGAAACATTGGCTCCTATCATTTTCTTGGACTTAAACCCATAGATTGCATGCCCTCATAATCTCTGGTGAGTATCCGTAGAACATTCATCTGCCTAAGGAATTCCATGGTATGATGGCCCACAGTTAGGGATTCGTTGTTTTCACTGTTTTGGCTAGTTGATAGCAATTCGGTTCCAGCTCACCCTCAGCAGATTGACTTTGCACAGTTGCCTATTGGGCTCCCTCAACAAGGTCTCCCTCTGCTATTGTGCCATGTGCGCCACCCCCAGTGGAATGTGGGAGAAGAGTATCAGTGTGCGGCAGAATGCACATGTTGAACATCGCATTTACGTACATTCATAGACAAGCATGTTTTGTTCAAATGTGATTTGTCTCTCAAAGTCCTAGACTGTCATCAGGTCAGAGTTGAGGACCAAAATACCCTTGCTATTTAAGACTATCAGTGTCATCGGCAGTTGTACACCACGCTACCCTACTTGATCCCATCACTCTGAGCATTGCAATGTATTTTTCTAAAATGAATCCATATTGAAATGGTGATGTCTGCATGACAAGTTAGCATATGGGAGAAGGAACAAAGAGAGAAAACGTGAAAATCCAATTAATAAACACTCGGAGTACTATTCTTTCCCACAAGCACTAATGTCCATTTTTTCCAATCTACTTAGGTGTAGAAACTGTCATTTATTAGGATGCACCAATCTCTTTCTCTTTTGAGACTCAGGGACGCCTACCTTCAGCAATAGTAGTGGGTACTTGGAAATCAGGGTGTTATGTGGGTCTTTGGGAATTATGTGGCAGAGGTCAATACCAAAACCTAACATTGCTCTTTGCATTGCACGGCCATAGCTCCAATCAGGACTTTGGACACACCGCTTTTCAATGAAAACATCCAATCTTCCAAACACTTGCTCTACATATGCCTGACCCGCAGGAAGCAAGCGTCTTCCCCACTATGCCTTCTTTCAGGACTCTAAGCTACCTATCTGACAGTTAGATTTTTCTGGACTTTTTATGTTATGGTATATTCCTGATGTGATAGGGAGGTGAAGAGTTACTCCAAGCTAGCCACGAGACGCCACATACATTTAAGGTAGTCCACACAAATAGGTAGCCCGTAGGTCTGGTGAGTGTAGGCTTGAGTCAGTGCGGGAAATGAGGGGGCCTCTGAGAAGGCAAATTATTTGGTGGGCACAGAAAACACATGGCAGGGCACAGTTGCTAGCAGCAGCCGATGGTCCTCAGAAGTGGTGAGCAACATCAGACCGCTACAGTCATTGTACTGGTGCATGTTTTGAGTATGTGTGAGTTTGTCCTTGGCTCAGAGCCAAGGCTAAAGAAGTTGGATGCCTCTTACAACTGGTGTTGTATTGCTGGCTGTTCAATTCCAGAAGCCTCCCACGTTAAAACCTTGGGTATATGTTTAGATTGTCAGATCACCTTCGACAAACACAATGCACATCTACCATCTTCAGGTGCCTATCTGAACTCTCTATTGTGGAGAATCGAGCTGTGATGGGTAAAGTCCAAATTAGACTATTGTAACGTACTCATGTCTGTCATGTCTTCCTCCAACATCAACAAACTACAAGTTTCACAAGAATGATGCCATTCGGGCAGTATGTGGGCTAAGCAAGTATCATCACATCTCTGATGCAAGATGACACCTACAGTGGCTTCCAGTGAAAAGCAGGATACTCTACAAATCGCTGACCATAATCCACCGATACCTGATTGGAGCTGCACCCAAAAACCTAGCAGCTTGCATATCGATGGCACCGGTCAAGAGAGTTCTGTGATCTAACAATACTCACCTTTCCCTCCCACGCTATAAACTCCAGAAATACCGGGTGCCAGCTTTGATTGCTGGGTCCCTTGTTCATGGAAGTACTCCCTCTGACCCTGATATCCACCCCCACATCTGGTAACTTAAAAAAAAAGCATTACAAACGCACCTTTTTGACAAAGGAGTAGACTAATTTTCTTAAAATGAGCATGATTACGAGCATCCGATTCTGAGACCCTTCTCCCACCATGATGTATGTGTGCTCTGACAAAATAAAGTGAAGTACAGTAATTGACACATGCTTGGGGGGTTTCCATGGCTCCTGTGTGTTTTTACATAATCACTGGCCTTTATCCCCCGCTACTTCATGTGCATGTGTCCACCCTGAGCACTCAACTCACAGCATGTGCTGTTCAGGCATCTTGCAGCACTGTCATCAAACAGCATTAGTACCCGGTGAGGGTCAACCAGAATGTAACAAGCATTCTGATTGGCCCTCGCTGGGGAATTACCAGGCCGGGAATCCCTTGCACGCACGTACGTGCCTTTGTTCCCGGCGCGGGGCGTGGCAGCCTCTTTGCCAATGATGAGGCTCGAAACGGGACAATCCCCGCTCCGAGCCTCCCCATGGCTGAAGGCTGCCTTTGTCCCCTGCAGGGGACTCAGGTAAGTTTTTTTTTCCTCCTCCCCCCTCTCCTGTAAACTATCCCTTCCCTGCCCTCCCAACCCCAGTTACCTTCTTTTTTCTTCTTTTCTCGGGAGAGAACGCCCTGGGAACACTTCTGTTCCCAGCACGTCCGCTCCCGATGGCCACCATGGAAAGGGAAAATGGACTATGTTTTCCCTTTCCTGACGGCCATTTTATTTGACTTTTTTTTCTGTTCTGAAACACGGCAGCAATTAGTACCCCAGTCTAATGGGCCGGGGTACTAATGGCAATAAGCCCCTCGACGGTGGGCCAATACCACCCGTGGTATTGCCCCTGGGGCCTCGTAAGGCCCTCGCTACGCTCGGGTCTGTAACTATGGGACCCGGGGGCATTACCTGGGGTGGTATTGGCCCGCCGTCTCTGGTCTTATTGCTACAATAATAACCAGTGCCTCCTACCACAGTGTTTTCTATAAACAAGATCATTAAACAACGTTGTTTGCTGTTATCAAACTCATTGGTACTTATTTTATCAACCTCATAAGTATGAAAGGCATTGGACTCCATGGCGGAATGTAAGCCTGTGTCCTTCAGATACCATGCACATTATAACAGCTAGCCCTTACCCTGCTGAGCTGTTTTACCAACATATTAGCTGCTGTTCTCTTCCACCTACATCTCTCTTGTTTCCCAGTGACCCCATGTGTTTACATGTTATTAAATTGCCTCAGAGGGGCGATATATGTGACTGGCTTCTCTCGGTGTCCCCAAAGCCTTTGACTAACATCTATTCCATGATTTGTAAGAAGGGATGAGCCGCTGGGCACACGTGCCGTCTATTAAAGCAGTCTCGCTTGTTTGCAGCCTCTCTCCTTATTTTTCCACACTCCATGCTAAATGATCTCTTGTATGTTACCTATAGAGGAAGTGGCGCTATATTCAAGCATGCAGCGTAGTATTAAGTAAGCTGATATGTGGCATTCAAATATATTAGTCACACAAGGATATGAGTCACTACCCACAAGAGGTGCAGATGCATCCGAATTGTCTCAGTTAGGGGGGAACCACATACGAGTCACAGATGTGCTAGTCATTATGATTCAGCTACACAGTGAGCAAAGTGTGGTTTGGAGCCCTTGTTAAATACAGGAACGGAACCGGCTCTATCAGACATTTAATATCTGCATTGCTCTACTGATTATTCATAGCATTTGGTAAATTTATATGAAACTATGAATTTTCATTTAGAAAAAAATTGAAAATCATAAAATCATGCTAATTTCTACCGAAAGAGTTCCTCTAGATCTCTATCTGTTCAATATTCGTTTAACTTTCAACATTACCCCTGTCCCGTTTATTTGTATACAGCAAATGCGTCATTGTCTGAACCGGAAGACGTCTGATGCAAAACAATATTCAGTAACATTGTCCTTTAATGTCTCAACATAATTATGTGTGTTCTTATTTATTTGTAGAGTGCTTACTGCATACCTTGATTGCCTCTTGGCACTTGTGGCCGTCTCTAGAGGCTGCTCTAGTGAATATGAGTTCGTTTGGAGGTTGTGTTCCTCGAGTTCAGCTCCTTCCCACAAGTGCACACAAGGAACACGTGAAGTGATAGTCTGCGGCAAGGTAGATAAGGAGAGGTGGCCAGGCCCTTTGACCAAAGTAAAGGAGAGCAGGGACACCTTTACTGTGCATCTAAGGACAGATGAGAAATAGCATTGTACTATTACTCAAATGAAATATCTGTGCAAACTCAAGGGGGCTTGATTGCCGACTCCAAGGGCAAAGGGTATTCCGCTGAAGCGCTAGAGGGGAATTAAGTCTTGCTAGGTGAGTACCTGGAGAATTGACACAGCCATAGAGAAAACCCTCTGAATGATCATTCAAAAAGATATGGTAAAAAATAACCAACTTCGCTGTGAGGCAAAAAAATAGGATTCTAACCAACAATTATCAAAAGTGGCCCCAGCATTACTCATACTCTTTTTAAGCACATGCTAGTCACTTTTCAGCTATAGCAAAGAGCTACATTGGAAGGCCTTACTGGTGTGGTAGAAGGCATTTCTAAGCAAAATGTCTGGGGAAGAAACGCTGCCACCTTGGCCTACGGAAAGGAGAGCATTTGGTTCAAGCGATGGTTGGAGCTCTGCAAGCCTTCCACTGACCTATCATCTTCCTTTGCCGACAACTCAACAGTTCTGCTTTTCCACTTTTCCACAACATCATGCCCATATTGGGATAAAGAAAGGATAAGAATAAGACCCTCGGGGTCCAAACAGAAACTCGAATCAGCCATGTTTCTGCAGACAAATTGCGACACATCTCTGGTTTAAGAAATAATAATAAATCGTTTTTTATATATCGTTTTAATCTTACACGCTTTACATAGGACACTTTTACATACATTACAATAATAACCTCCATATGCATTTTTGTTAACATTGCTGCCTCTCTGAGAAAGAGAAGTCACGTTCTGTTCAAGTGGCAAACATGGGTTGCATTTGAAAGCTCCATCACTCCCTGCCAATGACTTACAATCCTAACATGGTCCACGATAACTTCCTCCCTGATCTCAAGAAAAAAAGTGTGCATTTTTCATAGGGGTAGATCACCTTGTCTGGGGGAAGGGGTCAATATTTTTGTCAGAGATGCCATTCTGTAGGAATTCCTATATAGGATAATATAACAGAATCATAATCAGAGCCTACTAATGACCGTGTTAGAACATCTGGCATCTCAGTCGTGTTGAGAGGAATGAGTACCCAATCACGATTATACCCACATGGGCATAATCTGCAAACAACATAGATTGCGTTAATCAACACACGCCTCAATGCACCGATCCAAGTGTCATGGTGCTTTCTCAAATGAAATGCGCCGATCCAGAGTAGGAGGGACTCATAACAAAATGAATTTGAAAACAAGAGCTCTACACACAAAATGTTAACAAAATTGTTCAAACAGCGCCTATCTGCTCATTAAAGTGAAACCTGGGTAGAGAAACCTCTGGAACAGAAACGAAAAATGAATGGCTCAAAAAAGACCTGCAGAAAGGTTCGCATAGCTTAATGATATTGGTAGATGACTAAAATGTATATTTATGATCCATACATATAAGACTCTAGTATGCATAGAACGATTAGACCACAAAAATAAAAATGACTTTTGTCATACAGATTGAAACAATAGTGCATTAATTGGATATGTAGGAGCCTTTGCCGAAACCTTGACCGAAATCTCAACACCGGGCACTGTACTCAACAGTACCTGATCAACAAGAAGGAAAATACAACTCCGTCGCCATTCCTACTGGAGCAGCGCAACGCGTCAATGACACGCAAATCTAGCTATGTTACTAGAGCGCCATGACCGATTAACTAAGGCGTCCACGGCCTATCTGCCCACGGAACGCGGATGCATGTTAACCATGACTACTCGACAAGCCAGATATACAGGGGATTCTCATCAATACCTAGAGGGCATGTCTCGAGAAAATAGGCATCACCCCTAATATCTGCATGGGCCAGCTGAATTATTGTGCAGACACCGATGCATACAGCAAGACAGACTGCAGGAGTCTGCCCTATAGCCACTTACATTTTTCCACTGTATGAAAGCTCATCATGGTGCCCCCGAAACTAGTGTCAGAGGTTTAGGAGAATGTGCACTGTCAGATAGCCTTTTTAGTAGCAGTGGAATGCCAAACTTGTTTTTTTTAATCTCTGACCTTAGCAAGGCTTATATACATCTCTTTGGTGCATTCTTATACATGAATAGTCCATTGATTTATATACACACACACACACACACACACACACCCTCCCACTCACCCCACCCCCTGTTTGAAAGGTGACACATTAACCTAAAACCATGGGTCATGAAAAGAGGCCAGGAGTTGCTCCATATTCCTCTACATCCCAACAATGCATGGATCCTTTTAGAAGGTTGAGATCAGCTTCATGGCCAGTTGATCTGTTCTGCATCACGAGACATGTCCTTTTTTTGAATCATTTAGGGCAGTTCTAATTCCAACCTATACATCAGTGGCAGCACCTTGCTGTGGGGCATAGTGTCCAGGCTAAGTCACTGTTCGACCTTTTCCAAAGGCTGCAGTAAAGATCACACATTTAGGCTACAAGCCCTGAAATGGGGGGACTTTACAGCTTCCACTGGCCCTCGCGAAGTCGTTACCAGACCAACAAAGCCTTTCCCCGAGGTGCATTCGGGGTTCGAATGGTCACCATGGAAACAGAAAAGGGACTACGTGTTGTCCCTTCTCCCATTCCATGGTGGCCATCTTCTTCGTTTACTTTTTTTAACTCACTCTTAGAAATGGCCGCCACTGGAAGGGAGAACAGACAACATATTCCATTCCATGGTGTACATCTTTATTATTCTTTTCTTTTTTCAGTTGCTAAATGCCGGAGCGTATGAAAACTGAAAAAATAACCTATTAGTACCCCTCTCTAACGGGTAGAGCTCTCTCTTTTGCTGTTGATGATGAATGAGTGGTCGTCACAGAATAGGTGATGTCTTTATTGTGACTAACTGCAATGTTGTACTGCCACTAGTAGGTTTGTCAGACCGTTTAAGGGCAATACTATACACTGGAAGTTACTGAAACATGCTTCCTGTGCATAGTGCTGGCACGTTGCAATTCACTTGTTTTGTCAATGCTCCCACCAAGCAAGTCCTCCAACTCCTCCTCGATCTATCAGCTGCGTTTGGCCTGGTAGATCACAAAATTCTCTCACACCACATTACCACCTAAGCCAACTTCTCCATGGAATCCACAACATGGATCTCCTCCTTCTTAGAGAGGAGGGTCATGAAAGTCTTTGCTGATAATGTCAATGCCCCACCCGCACCTATCCTTTGCGGTGTCCCTCAAGGATTCTGCATATCACCCACACTATACAACATTTTCACCAGGCCCCTCTTTGACAGCCTTGATTCCCTCAGAATAGCATATACTAACTATGCCAATGATTCACAAATCCTCCTACCGCTTTCAAGCAATTACACAGAGGAAGCAAGCTCCCTTGACAATGCCTACAATACCATCCAATCATGGATCTCCTGTGCCTAAACAGGGAAAAAACTAAAATGTTGCGGGTCGGACTTTCCGCAGTGCTCAACAAACTCGACCACTAATACTCAGCCTTCAATATTGACGCCACTTTGATTCCCATCTCTACATCAGTTAAGAGACTTGGGGTCTACGTAGATGCCACACTCACCATGACCCGTCAAGTGAACACAATCGCCTCCACCGCGGCCTAGACATGCAAGCTCATAAATACTTCCAGACCCTTCTTGGCCCCTGACAGATGCCTTACCATAGCACGGGCACTCCTTGGTACCAGGTGGACTACTGCAATGCCCTATTCGCATGAACCTCCTCTCAAAACGTTTGACAGCTGTAAATCATCCAAACAAAAGCTCTCCATGCATCCCTCATCATTCTCAAACAAGCTCACATTTCAGCAGCCAGGAAAGCAGCCCACTTGCAGCCCGTCCGTGAATGGATCCTCTTCAAACCATGTCCATCACTTACAAATGCTTGGCCAACACAGTACCCACCTACCTCTCTCAGTAAATCCCTAAAGTGCACTTGTCATGATACATCAGATCTATGTATATAAATCGCCTCCAGCAGCCCAAGGTAAAACCCAATAAAGCAGGAGGCTCCAGCTTCCCACCCATCACAGCCAAACACTGGAACTCCCTCTCTCCTGCCCTGAGAGCACAGCCCACCTACTGGGATTTCCAGAAATCCCTTAAAACCTGGTTGTTTGCCTAACCACCCCTAAACTCACTTTGTGGCTCAGCATGGCCTCTCCTTACCATCTGTTTGTGGTCTTTGGTCTTCTATGTATCACCTGTAAGCAACTGGATGTCACTGTAATTGCGCTGTGATGCCTATGGGTTGCTGCACGCTCTAATAAAATGAAATAAATAAACAACATAAATAAATAAATGTTCACCCTCAGTATCTGTAGGAAAAACAAAGGAGAGACGTCAGAGTTTTGGTCTCACGTTAGGGCAAAATGGTTCATATTCTTTGTCATATAAGTCGTTGTCATCTGTTCATATGACAATCGAATTAGGGGACACTGGAGCATATTCTTTGTCATGAAAGTCATTGTCATCTGTTCACATGACAATCACAGTTGGGAATGTTCAGTTATCACCTCTTGTTCTTCATTTTTGCATTTCCCTCTTTGTTCCTGAGTTGATGCCATGTCTTCTCGCTATTCTCACTGGCGTAACAGGGGCCCCCGCAGGCCCCGCGCCGTGGGTGGTGCTGTAAACCCATGTAATGAGATGGGCCCCACTTGGAAAAAAAAATGAAAAAAATATGTTTTCAAAATCTTGTTTTTAAATTTCTTTTTGAAATCACTTTGCCTTCATAAAGAAATTATTTCTACTGAGGCCCAATTTCTTTTTGAAGTAATATGGCACCCCTCAACCCATTGACGTGTGCGTTTGTGAGTGCATTGTGAAAGGGTGTACACTTAAATGTGGAGGTGGCTGCCTGTGTGAGTGTATGGTGAAAGGGTTCAAACAAATGTATGGGTGACTGGGTGTGTGTGTGTGGTGAAAGTGTGCACACTTAAATGTATGGGTGGCTGCCTGGGTGTGCCTGCATGGTGAAAGGGTGCACGCTTAAATGTATGGGTGGCTGCCTGGGTGTGCCTGCATGGTGAAAGGGTGCACACTTAAATGTATGGGTGGCTGCCTGGGTGTGCCTGCATGGTGAAAGAGTGCACACTTAAATGTAAGGAGGGCTGGGTGTGCATTCATGTATATGGTGAATGGTGTTTGTGCTTGTGTTCAGGGGCGCAACAAAACCTACATTTTCGGGGGGCTGATCATTCAACTGTTGAGAGAGGCTCTAACGTCACGGCTAGTGGGGGAGGCAAACTTATTTGTGTGGGGGCATCTAACTTCTTTACGCATTTTAATGAGACTATTCTAGTGCAGCTTCAATGTTACAAACAGTTAACTCTCTCCTTTAAGTGTGAAAGCGCCCACTTAAGAACTGTTGTGAGAATGAACGGTCTCCTGTTCCCTTTCTACCCTTCCAATCACTTCCCTGGTATGAAAGTACTAAACACACAACACAATTTCAATTGCCTAAAAAATGTGGCATTTGAATACAGGTACTAACAGTGAAATGCTTTACGTTAGTAACTGCTAGGCCCTTGTTAACAGCGAAATGCAGGTGCTGTTTAGGGGGTGAGTGCTGCAGCCCAGTCAACTGAATATTGTTAAGCGCCTACTTGTGTTTAATGCCTTAATTACTTATTGGTAATCATCATTACTCCTAGCCCTATTCTTCCTTGTCCCTGTACTTGTATATGAGGCACTATGCCACTCCAGGGCCTGATTCGTGATGCCCAAGTTCTCACGTAGTCGATTGATCAGAGTGGCGTGTTTGACTGTGTCGAAAGTAGAGGAAAGATCAAGGAGATATGGACAGAAGGAATGCTGGAATCAATGTTAGAAAGCAGATTTTCATGGGTGTTCAGGAGAGAAGATTCTGTGCCTTTGCCAGCTCTGAAGCCAGACAGATGTTCATGGAGACAACCAACATATTCAATGTGGAGAGTAAGCTGGGAGATGGCCAGCTTCTTTCCAAGAGTTTGCCCAGGAAAGAGGTGATGGAGATTGGGCGATAGTTTGCCGGACAGGTAGGATCAGCAGACAGCTTCTTGAGGAGTGGGTGCAAAAGGGAGTGCTTATGGGCAGAGGAGAATGTTCCAGTGGTGAAAGAGTGATTACACAAATCGGCCAAGGTGCAACAAGGGTGTCAATATGGTCCTTGATCGTTCTGGAGGAGCAGGGGAGAACCTGTTTGGACGACACTTTCATGAATCGGACTTGTCTAGAGACCTCATTAGGTGTTGCCAGAGAGAAAGAGGAGAAAGGAGGAGGAGAGGTAGAGATGGTGAAAGGGCAGCCGAGCGAGGAAGAGGGAGAGGAAGAGGAGATAGTGGACAGGATTTCCTGAGTTTTAGCAGAGAAGTGAGAAGCCAGAGCCATACAGAGTGCCTGAGAGGGAACAGGAGAGGTGGAGACCACAACAGGTTGACACGTTCTGTGCAGATTTTAAAGAGTTTGGCCGTATTTTTATAGGCAGCAGAGACCCGGGGTTCAATGAGCGCTCTCTTCAACTGGCATTTTGGTGCAACCAGTCTAGGTATGTCTAAATGTGGCCTGGCATGCTTTACTGTAATGTTATAATGTGTCTGCACTGGTCTACATTGTGCAGCTAGTGGGACATGTTTTCAATGTGGCATGGCATTTTTAATGGCAAATCATTAATGTTCCTGTGCACTGTTGGTGACTTGCATGTATTGGATTGGTGTCACCCTACAAAACAATTGCAAACACTCTGGCTTTTTAGCCAATTATTCTCAGCAAGTGTGCTGTATATTGCATTAAAACACATATTTATATATTTCTCGTAGTACAGTGTACGGCATACCCCTTCAGCAGCACATTCATGCGTATTGTGCAAGGGTGATAATCTAGGCCTGCCCAGAGTGTAGCACGACCGTGATTTGTTGCAGATTTGGGGGTGGGCCCCCTCAGCATGGCTCACAGGGGGTCCCTTACATTTTGTGTTGCGCCACTGCCTCTTCTGCCTCAAGACACAGGGGTTCAACATCCACCCCCTCCTCCTCATGATGGTCTCCAACATCTGTCATCGATGTGTAAGCAATGGTAGTGCATTTATGAGGGCATTTCTTAGCAATGCACTAGATTCACTTGATATGGATCCCCCTGTTTTTTGATGAAGAAGTCATCTGTGACTACTGATGGATCTGCGTGGCAGCTCACAGACAAACATAGCATCTAGGCATCTGTAATACATACAAAGTCTGCTATAGGAGAAATATACCTTACTCCTCTTACCCATTCCCCATTTCCCAAGACATATGGATATTCAGACATGTTAATTATAGCAACCTCTGCCGTAAAATATGCAGACTGCATAATATTGATTTGGCCTTCTACTCTGCCTACTAAATGGATGTGGGCTTTTCTGTCCTTTGACCCCTCCTAAACATACCACATGCACATGGGGTCCTCAGTCATTTTGTCTTCCCTTGCATATACTAAATGCAAGTGTGCATAACACTGAGTTGGCCTTCCCCATCGTCTACTAAATGCACATTGATTTTTCTGTGCTTTGGATTTCAATTCTACCCACAAAAATAAGATGCAATATTATGCCGTTTGGCTTACTTCTCTACCTACAAATGTGCATGTTCTTCTTTGTGATGTGGCATTCCACTCTGCCTGCCAAATGCATGTGGGCTTTTCAAGCTTTGGCCTTCGCCTTCATCTATTAAAAACGTGTGGGGTCTCCCTCCTGTCCCCCACACCCCCGCTCATGCCCCATGTCTCCCTCCTGTCCCCCCCAGCCCCGCTCATGCCCCATGTCTCTCTTCTGTTCCTCCACCCCCCGCTCATGCCATCGACACACGGTGGCCTGCGGAGGGCCGAGGAGCGGGATCTGCCGTCTGCACAGTAAGCTCATGCCCGTTACTTCCTCCGGTTCCCCCACCCCCTCATGCCCCGTGTCTACCCTGTTAACCCCCACCCCCCTGCTCATGCCCCGTGTCTCCCTCCCATTCCCCCCACCCCCCGCTCATGCCCCGTGTCTCCCTCCCGTTCCACCCCACCCCCCGCTCATGCCCCGTGTCTACCTCCCGTTGCCCCAACCCCCGCTCATGCCCCGTGTCACCCTCCCGTCCCCCCCACCCCCGCTCATGCCCCGTGTCTCCCTCCTGTACCCACAACCCTGCTCATGCCCCGTGTCTCCCTCATGTCCCCCCACCCTTGCTCATGCCCCGTGTCTCTCTTCTGTTCCTCCACCCCCCCTCATGCCATCGCCACACAGTGGCCTGCGGAGGGCCGAGGAGTGGGATCTGCTGCCTGCACAGTAAGCTCAGGCCCGTTACTTCCTCCGGGTCCCCCACCCCCCGCTCATGCCCCGTGTCTCCCCTGTTCCCGCCCACCCCCCACTCATGCCCCGTGTCTCCCTCCCATTCCCCTTACCCCCCGCGTCTCCCTCCCGTTACCCCCCAACCCCCGCTCATGCCCTGTGTCTAAATGACGTTCCCCCCAGCCCCCGCTCATGCCCCGAATCTCCCTCCTTTCCGCCCCACCCCCGCTCATGCCCCGTGTCTCCCTTCTTTTCACCCCCACCCCCCGCTCATGCCCCGTGTCTACCTCCCGTTGCCCCCACCTCCGCTCATGCCCCGTGTCACCCAAACGTCCGCCACGCCCCCGGCTCATGCCCCATGTCTCCCCTGTTCCCCCCAAACCCAGCTCATGCCCCGTGTCTACCTGACATCCCCCCACCCCCCGCTCATGCCCCGTGTCTCCCTCCCATTCCCCCCACCCCCCACTCATGCCCTGTGTCTCCCTCCTGTTCCCCACCCCTGCTCATGCCCCGTGTCTCCCTCCTTTCCTACACAACCCTCTCATGCCCCGTGTCTCTCTTCTGTTCCTCCAACCCCCGCTCACGCCATCGCCATACGGTAGCCTGTGGAGGGCCGAGGAGCGGGATCTGCCGCCTGCACAGTAAGCTCTTGCCCATGTCTTCCTCCCATTCCCCCACCCCCTGCTTATGCCCCGTGTCTCCCCTGTTCCGCCCCACACCCCGCTCATGCCCCGTGTCTCCCTCACAATCCCCCCACCCCCGCTCATGCCCCATGTCTTCCTCTTGTTCCCCCCACCCACTGCTCATGCCCCGTGTCTCCCGCCCATTCCCCCACCCCCAGCTCATGCCCCATGCCTCCCTCCCGTTCTCCCCCACCCCCCACTCATGCCCCGTGTCTACCTGATGTTCCCCCCACCCCCGCTCATGTCCCGTGTCTCCCTCCTTTTCCGCCACCCCCCCACTCATGCCCCGTGTCTCCCTCCTCCCCCCCACCCCCCGCTCATGCCCTGTGTCTTCCCTGTTCTCCCCCACCCCCCGATCATGCCCTGTGTCTCGCTCTTCCCCCCACCCCCGCTCATGCCCTGTGTCTCCCTCCTGTTCACCCCCACCCCCCGCTCATGACCGTGTCTAGCTCCCGTTGCCCCCACCCCCGCTCATGACCCGTGTCTCCCTCCTTTCCGTCCCACCCCTGCTCATGCCCCGTGTCTCCCTCCCATTACCCCCCAACCCCCGCTCATGCCCTGTGTCTACCTGACGTACCCCCTCAGCCCCGCTCATGCCCCGTGTCTCCCTCCTTTCCGCCCCACCCCCGCTCATGCCCCGTGTCTCCCTTCTTTTCACCCCCACCCCCCGCTCATGCCCTGTGTCTACCTCCCGTTGCCCCACCCCCCACTCATGCCCCGTGTCACCCTCCCATACCCCCCCACCTCCGGCTCATGCCCCATGTCTCCCCTGTTCCCCCCCAGCCCCCGCTCATGCCCCGTGTCTACCTGACATCCCCCCACCCCCCGCTCATGCCCCGTGTCTCCCTCCGATTCCCCCACCCCCCACTCATGCCCCGTGTCTCCCTCCTGTTCCCCACCCCTGCTCATGCCCCGTGTCTCCCTCCGTTCCTACACAACCCTCTCATGCCCTGTGTCTCCCTTATGTCCCCCCACCCCCGCTCATGCCCCGTGTCTCTCTTCTGTTCCTCCACTCCCCGCTCACGCCATCGCCACACGGTAGCCTGCGGAGGGCCGAGGAGCGGGATCTGCCGCCTGCACAGTAAGCCCTTGCCCGTGTCTTCCTCCCATTCCCCCACCCCCTGCTTATGCCCCGTGTCACCCCTGTTCCGCCCCACACCCCACTCATGCCCCGTGTCTCCCTCACAATCCCCCACCCCCGATCATGCCCCATGTCTTCCTCTTGTTCCCCCCACCCCTGCTCATGCCCCGTGTCTCCCGCCCATCCCCCCCACCCCCGCTCATGCCCCATGCCTCCCTCCCGTTCCCCCCACCCTCCGCTCATGCCCCGTGTCTACCTGACGTTCCCCCCACCCCCGCTCATGTCCCATGTCTCCCTCCTTTTCCGCCACCCCCCCGCTCATGCCCTGTGTCTACCTGACGTTCCCCCCACCCCCGCTCATGTCCCGTGTCTCCCTCCTTTTCCGCCACCCCCCTGCTCATGCCCCGTGTCTCCCTCCTCCCCCCCACCCCCCCGCTCATGCCCTGTGTCTTCCCTGTTCTCCCCCACCCCCCGATCATGCCCTGTGTCTCGCTCTTCCCCCCACCCCCGCTCATGTCCTGTGTCTCCCTCCTGTTCACCCCCACCCCCCGCTCATGACCGTGTCTAGCTCCCGTTGCCCCCACCCCCGCTCATGACCCGTGTCTCCCTCCTTTCCGTCCCACCCCTGCTCATGCCCCGTGTCTCCCTCCCATTACCCACCAAACCCCCGCTCATGCCCTGTGTCTACCTGACGTTCCCCCCAGTCCCGCTCATGCCCCGTGTCTCCCTCCTTTCCGCCCCACCCCCGCTCATGCCCCGTGTCTCCCTTCTTTTCACCCCCACCCCCCGCTCATGCCCTGTGTCTACCTCCCGTTGCCCCCACCCCCCGCTCATGCCCCGTGTCACCCTCCCGTACCCCCCCACCTCCGGCTCATGCCCCATGTCTCCCCTGTTCCCCCCAACCCCCGCTCATGCCCCGTGTCTACCTGACATCCCCCCACCCCCCGCTCATGCCCCGTGTCTCCCTCCCATTCCCCCCACCCCCCACTCATGCCCTGTGTCTCCCTCCTGTTCCCCACCCCCGCTCATGCCGCGTGTCTCCCTCCTTTCCTACACAACCCTCTCATGCCCTGTGTCTCCCTCATGTCCCCCCCACCCCCGCTCATGCCCCGTGTCTCTCTTCTGTTCCTCCACCCCCCGCTCACGCCATCGCCACACGGTAGCCTGCGGAGGGCCGAGGAGTGGGATCTGCCGCCTGCACAGTAAGCCCTTGCCCGTGTCTTCCTCCCATTCCCCCACCCCCTGCTTATGCCCCGTGTCTCCCCTGTTCCGCCCCACACCCCACTTATGCCCCGTGTCTCCCTCACAATCCCCCCACCCCTGATCATGCCCCATGTCTTCCTCTTGTTCCCCCCACCCCTGCTCATGCCCCGTGTCTCCCGCCCATTCCCCCCACCCCCCGCTCATGCCCCATGCCTCCCTCCCGTTCCCCCCACCCTCCGCTCATGCCCCGTGTCTACCTGACGTTCCCCCCACCCCCGCTCATGTCCCATGTCTCCCTCCTTTTCCGCCACCCCCCCCGCTCATGCCCTGTGTCTCCCTCCTTCCCCCCACCCCCCGCTCATGCCCTGTGTCTTCCCTGTTCTCCCCCACCCCCCGCTCATGCCCTGTGTCTCGCTCTTCCCCACACCCCCGCTCATGTCCTGTGTCTCCCTCCTGATCACCCCACCCCCGCTCATGCCCGTGTCTACCTCCCGTTGCCCCCACCCCCACTCATGCCCCGTGTCTCCCCTGTTCCCCCCACCCCCGCTCATGCCCCGTGCCTCCCTCCCATTCGCCCCACCCCCTGCTCATGCCCCGTGTCTCCCTCCTGTTTCCCCCCACCCCCTGCTCATGCGCCATGTCTCCCTCCTGTTCCCCCCCAACCCCCGCGTCTCCCCTGTTCCCCCCACCCCCTCGCTCATGCCCTGTGTCTCCCTCCTGTTCCCCCCCACCCCCTGCTCATGCACCATGTCTCCCCTGTTCCCCCCCACCCCCCGCTCATGCCCCATGTCTCCCCTGTTACCCCCCACCCCCCTCTCATGCCCAGTGTCTCCCTCCCGTTCCCCCTCAACCCCCGCTCATGCCCTGTTTCTCCCCTGTTCCCCCCAACACCTACTCATGCCCTGTATCTCCCTCCCATTCCCCCCACCCCCCGCTCATGCCCCGTGTCTCCCTCCTGTACCCCCTACACCCCGCTCATGCCCAGTGTCTCCCTCCTGTTCACCCCCACCAACCGCTCATGTCCCGTGTCTCCCTCCTGTTTCCCCCCACCCCCTGCTCATGCCCCATGTCTCCCTCCTGTTTGCCCCAACCCCCCGCTCACGCCCCATGTCTCCCCTGTTCCCCCCCACCCCCCGCTCATGCCCAGTGTCTCCCTCCCTTTCCCCCCAACCCCCACTCATGCCCCGTGCCTCCCCTGTTCCCCCCAACACCTGCTCATGCCCCGTATCTCCCTCCCGTTCCCCCACCCCTGCTCATGTCCCATGTCTCCCTCCTGTACCCTCCCAACCCCCTCTCATTCCCCCGTGTCTCCCCTGTGCCCCCCATCCCCCGCTCATGCCCCGTGTTTCCCTCCTGTACCCCCTACCCCCCGCTCATGCCCCGTGTCTCCCTCCTGTTCCCCCACCCCACACGCCTGCCCCTTGCCTCCCCTGTTCCCCCCACCCCCCACTCATGCCCCGTTTCTCCCCTGCCCCTGTCCTCCCCCACCCCCTGCACATGCCCCATGTTTCCCTCCTGTAACCCCCAACCCCCGCTCATGCCCCGTGTCTCCCTCCTGTTCCTCCCACCCCCGCTTATGCCCCATGTCTCCCCTGTTCCCCCCACCCCCCACTCATGCCCCCTGTCTCCCCTGTTCCCCTCACCCCCACTCATGCCCCGTGTCTCACTCCTTTTCCCCCCACCCCGCAATCATGCCCAGTGTCTCCCTCCATTATCCCCCACCCCCTGCTCATGTCCCGTGTCTCCCTCCTTTTCCCCCCACCCCCCGCTCATGCCCCGTGTCTCCCCTGTTCACCCCACCCCCCGCTCATGCCCTGTGTCTCCCTCCTTCCCCACCCACCCCCCGCTCATGCCCGTGTCTCCCTCCTGTACCCCCCACCCCCTGGTCATGCCTGCATCTCCCCTTTTCCCCCCACCCCCTGCTCATGCCCCGTGTCTCTCTCCTTTTCCCCCCCACTCCCCGCTCATGCCCCGTGTCTCCCCTGTTCCACCCCAACCCCCTGCTCAAGCCCCGTGTCTCCCTCCTTTCCCCCCACCCCCCGCTCATGCCCCGTCTCTCCCTCCTGTACCCTCCAACCCCCGGCTCATGCCCCGTATCTCCCTCCCGTTCCCCCCACCAACCGCTTATGCCCCGTGTCTCCCTCCTTCCCCCCCGCTCATGCCCCGTCTCTCCCTCCTGTACCCCCCAACCCCCTGCTCATGCCCAGTGTCTCCTTCCCATTCCCCCTACCCCCCGCTCATGCTCCGTGTCTCCCCTGTTCCCCCTACCCCCCGCTCATTCCCTGTGTTTCCCTCCTGTAACCCCCACCCCCGCTCATGCCCCGTGTCTCCCTCCTGTTCCCCCCACCACCCACTCATGCCCCTTGCCTCCCCTGTTTCCCCCCACCCCCCGCTCATGCCCCATGTCTCTCCTGTTCCCCCCAACCCCCGCTCATGCCCCATGTCTCTCCTGTTCCCCCCAACCCCCGCTCATGCCCCGTGTCTACCTCCTGTTCCCCCCAACCCCCGCTCATGCCCTGTGTCTCCCTTGTTCCCCCCACCCCCGCTCATGCCCCATGTCTCCCCTGTTCCCCCCAAGCCCCCGCTCATTCCCTGTGTCTCCCTCCCGTTCCCCCAACCCCCCGCCCATGCCCCGTGTCTGCCCTTTCCCCCACCCCCTGCTCATGCCCCGTGTCTCCCTCCTTTCCCCCCACCCCTCGCTCATGCCCCATGTCTCCCCTGTTCCCCCCACCCTCCGCTCATGCCCCGTGTCTACCTGACGTTCCCCCACCCCCTGTCCCGTGTCTCCCCTGTTTCCCCACCCCCCGCTCATGCCCCGTCTCCCCTGTCCCCCCACCCCCCGCTCATGCCCCGTGTCTCCCTCCTTTTCCCCCCACCCCCCGCTCATGCCCCATGTCTCCCTCCTTTTCTTCCCCACCCCCTGCTCATGCCCCGTGTCTCCCCTGTTACCCCCCACCCCCCGCTCATGCCCACAGTGTCTCCCTCCCATTAACCCCCACCCCCCGCTCATGCCCCGTGTCTCCCCTGTTCCCCCTCACCACCCGCTCATGCCCCGTGTCTCCCTCGTTTCCCCCACCCCCTGCTCATGCCCCGTGTCTCCCCTGTTCCCTCCCACCCTCCGCTCATGCCCTGTGTCTACCTAACATTCCCCCACCCCCGCTCATGCCCCGTGTCTCCTTCCTTTCCCCCCCACCCCGCTCATGCCTCGTGTCTCCCTCCTTTTCCCCCCACCCCCTGCTCATGCCCTGTGTCTCCCCTGTTCCCCCCCACCCCCGCTCATGCCCCGTGTCTCCCTCCCATTCCCCCCACCCCCTGCTCATGTCCCGTGTCTCCCTCCTGTACCCCCCCATCCCCCGCTCATGCCCTGTGTCTCCATCCTGTACCCCCCCACCCCCCGCTCATGCCCAATGTCTCCCTCGTTTCCCCCACCCCCTGCTCATGCCCCGTGTCTCCCCTGTTCCCTCCCACCCCCCGCTCATGCCCCGTGTCTACCTAACATTCCCCCCACCCCCGCTCATGCCCCGTGTCTCCTTCCTTTCCCCCTCACCACCCGCTCATGCCCCGTGTCTCCCTTGTTTCCCCCACCCCCTGCTCATGCCCCGTGTCTCCCCTGTTCCCTCCCACCCCCCGCTCATGCCCCGTGTCTACCTAACATTCCCCCCACCCCCGCTCATGCCCCGTGTCTCCTTCCTTTCCCCCCACCCCGCTCATGCCTCGTGTCTCCCTCCCATTAACCCCCACCCCCCGCTCATGCCCCGTGTCTCCCCTGTTCCCCCTCACCACCCGCTCATGCCCCGTGTCTCCCTCCTTTCCCCCCACCCCTCGCTCATGCCCCATGTCTCCCCTGTTCCCCCCACCCTCCGCTCATGCCCCGTGTCTACCTGACGTTCCCCCCCACTCCCCGCTCATGCCCCGTGTCTACCTGACGTTCCTCCACCCCCTGTCCCGTGTCTCCCCTGTTTCCCCACCCCCCGCTCATGCCCCGTCTCCCCTGTCCCCCCACCCCCGCTCATGCCCCCTGTCTCCCTCCTTTTCCCCCCACCCCCCGCTCATGCCCCATGTCTCCCTCCTTTTCTTCCCCACCCCCTGCTCATGCCCCGTGTCTCCCCTGTTACCCCGCACCCCCCGCTCATGCCCACAGTGTCTCCCTCCCATTAACCCCCACCCCCCGCTCATGCCCCGTGTCTCCCCTGTTCCCCCTCACCACCCGCTCATGCCCCGTGTCTCCCTCGTTTCCCCCACCCCCTGCTCATGCCCCGTGTCTCCCCTGTTCCCTCCCACCCTCCGCTCATGCCCTGTGTCTACCTAACATTCCCCCCACCCCCGCTCATGCCCCGTGTCTCCTTCCTTTCCCCCCACCCCGCTCATGCCTCGTGTCTCCCTCCTTTTCCCCCCACCCCCTGCTCATGCCCTGTGTCTCCCCTGTTCCCCCCACCCCCGCTCATGCCCCGTGTCTCCCTCCCATTCCCCCCACCCCCTGCTCATGTCCCGTCTCTCCCTCCTGTACCCTCCCATCCTCCGCTCATGCCCTGTGTCTCCATCCTGTACCCCCCCACCCCCCGCTCATGCCCAATGTCTCCCTCATTTCCCCCACCCCCTGCTCATGCCCCGTGTCTCCCCTGTTCCCTCCCACCCCCCGCTCATGCCCCGTGTCTACCTAACATTCCCCCCACCCCCGCTCATGCCCCGTGTCTCCTTCCTTTCCCCCTCACCACCCGCTCATGCCCCGTGTCTCCCTCGTTTCCCCCACCCCCTGCTCATGCCCCGTGTCTCCCCTGTTCCCTCCCACCCCCCGCTCATGCCCCGTGTCTACCTAACATTCCCCCCACCCCCGCTCATGCCCCGTGTCTCCTTCCTTTCCCCCCACCCCGCTCATGCCTCGTGTCTCCCTCCCATTAACCCCCACCCCCCGCTCATGCCCCGTGTCTCCCCTGTTCCCCTCACCACCCGCTCATGCCCCGTGTCTCCCTCGTTTCCCCCACCCCCTGCTCATGCCCCGTGTCTCCCCTGTTCCCTCCCACCCCCCGCTCATGCCCTGTGTCTACCTAACATTCCCCCCACCCCCGCTCATGCCCCGTGTCTCCTTCCTTTCCCCCCACCCCGCTCATGCCTTGTGTCTCCCTCCTTTTCCCCCCCACCCCCTGCTCATGCCCTGTGTCTCCCCTGTTCGGCCCCACAACCCGCTCATGCCCTGTGTCTCCCCTGTTCTCCCCCACCCCCCGCTCATGCCCCGTGTCTCCCCTGTCCCCCCCCAACACCTGCTCATGCCCTGTGACTCCCCTGTTCCCCCCACCCCTCGCTCATGCCCCGTGTCTCTCCTGCTCCCCCCCACCCCCGCTCATGGCCCGTGTCTACCTCCTGCCCCCCCCTCCGCTCATGCACCGTGTCTACCTCCCGTTCCCGCCCACCCTCCACTCATGCCCCTTGTCTACCTGAAGTTCCCCCCCACCGCCCGCTCATGCCCTGAGTCTCCCTCCTGTTCCCCCCAAACCCCCGCTCATGCCCTGTGTCCTGTGTCTACCTCCCGTTCCCCCCACCCTCCGCTCATGCCCCGTGTCTACCTGAAGTTCCCCCCCACCGCCCGCTCATGCCCTATGTCTCCCTCCCGTTCTCCCCCACGCCCCGCTCATGCCCTGTATCTCCTCCCATTCCCCCCCACCCCCTGCTCATGACCTGTGTCTCCCTCCTGCACCCCCCCGCCCCCGCTCATGCCCTGGGTCTCCCCTGTTCCCCCCTACAACCCGCTCATGCCCCGTGTCTCCCTCCCGTTCTCCCCCACGCCCTGCTCATGCCCTGTATCTCCCTCTCGTTCCCCCCCACCCCCTGCTCATGCCCAGTGTCTCCCTCCTGCACCCCCCACCCCCCGCTCATGCCCAGTGTCTCCCTCCCGTTCTCCCCCACCCCCCGCTCATGCCCTGTGTCTCCCTCCCGTTCTCCCCCACACCCCACTCATGCCCGTGTCTACCTCCCGTTCTCCCCCACCCCCTGCTCATGCCCGTGTCTCCCTCCTGTTCCCCCACCCCCTGTTCATGCCCCGTGTCTCCCTGTTCCCCCCCACCCTCCGCTCATGCCCCGTGTCTCCCTCCCATTCCCCCCACCCCCCGCTCATGCCCTGTGTCCCGTGTCTACCTCCCGTTCCCCCCACCTCCTGCTCATGCCCCATGTCTCCCCTCTTCCCCCCCACCCCCAGCTCATTCCCCGTGTCTCCCCTGTTCCCCCCAACCCCTGCTCATGCCCCGTGTCTCCCCTGTTCCCCCATTCCCCGCTCATGTCCCGTGTCTCCCTCCTTTAACCCCCCAACCCCCGCTCATGCCCCGTGTCTCCCCTGTTCCCCCCTACCACCTGCTCATGTCCTGTGTCTCCCTCCTGTACCCCCCACCCCCTGCTCATGCCCCGTGTCTCCCTCCCGTTCTCCCCCACCCCCCACTCATGCCCCGTGTCTCCCTCCTGTACCCCCCACCCCCGCTCATGCCCCGTGTCTCCCTCCTGCACCCCCCACCCCCTGCTCATGCCCCGTGTCTCCCTCCCGTTCTCCCCCACCCCCCACTCAGGCCCCGTGTCTACCTCCCGTTCTCCCCCACCCCCCGCTCATGCCCCGTGTGTACCTCCCATTCTCCCCACCCCCCGCTCATGCCCCGTGTCTCCCCTGTTCCCCCCTACCACCTGCTCATGTCCCGTGTCTCCCTCCTGTACCCCCCACCCCCGCTCATGCCCCGTGTCTCCCTCCCGTTCTCCCCCACCCCCCACTCATGCCCCGTGTCTCCCTCCTGTACCCCCCACCCCCGCTCATGCCCCGTGTCTCCCTCTTGTACCCCCCACCCCCTGCTCATGCCCCGTGTCTCCCTCCCGTTCTCCCCCACCTCCCACTCATGCCCCGTGTCTACCTCCCGTTCTCCCCCACCCCACGCTCATGCCCCGTGTGTACCTCCCATTCTCCCCAACCCCGCTCATGCCCCGTGTCTCCCTCCTGTACCCCCACCCCCTGCTCATTCCCTGTGTCTCCCCTGTTCCCCCCACCCCCGTTCATGCCCTTTGTCTCCCTCCCATTCCCCCATCCCCCGCTCATCCCCGTGTCTACCTGATGTTCCCCCCCACCCTCTGCTCATTACCCATGTATCCCTCCTGTTCCCCCACCCCCGCTCATGCCCCGTGTCTTCATCCTGTTTCCCCCCGCTCAAGCCCCGTGTCTTCCTCTTGTCCCCCCCTCCTATGATGCCCCTTGTTGACCTCTTGTTCCCCCCAACCCACGCTGATGCCCTGTTGTGTTCTCTTTATACACCCTGCCTTCCCTTTCCATGGTGGCCATCTTGTAAAAGATTTTCCTTCCTACACCGGGAAGCCACAGGTGTACCGGTTTGGGAAGAAAAATCTTTTTTATACCACTGGGGTTCCCACATTTAGGACCTAGGATGCTAGTGGTCTTCATCTATTGAAAAGGACGTTATGGTTACGTTGCACAAAGAAAAACCTATGAAATTCAGTAACAAAAAAAAATGTGTTAAAGGGATGTTATGGATAAGTTGCACTGATAAAAACCTATGAAATTCAATGAAAAAACTTTGTTAAAGGGACGTTATGGTTAAGTTGCACTAATAAAAACCTATGAAATTCAATGAAAAAACTTTGTTAAAGGGACGTTATGGTAAAGTTGCACTAATAAAAACATATGAAATTAAGTAAAAAAATGTTGTTAAAGGGACGTTATGGTTCCAAGTAAAACCGTAAAAACCCCTGAAATTCGCCAGTTATGGTAAGCTAAGCAACATAACTCGCGCCACCACCGTGCATTGCTAAGACTAACACCAAGGACATCAAGATGACATCACAAATGTCATTAATGACATCACTGATGACATCACATGTACATTTACTTTTCATGAACACTCTGTAGAATGTATTCTCATTATAATGTTGACCAAAAATGTGGCAAGAAATATTGGAATAAATATCAAGTGTTAATTAGTACATACATTAAGCAATGCGTTGATATAAATAGCATTCTATTATGAAGTTCTATCCAGTATACTAAGCTACTCGTGTAGAAATATAGGCATTGTGTGCATCATATATGATGGAGGTGCAATATTCATAAGCTTGCCATGTTGAATAGTGAAATGATAACTGTTTTCTTATTAGAGTTTTGTGTACTGTGAAACAGGTGATAAGTAGGTAATAAAAACCACTTACTACATAATTGCATTATTATAGACAAAACACAAAGAGACAACAACACATACAATGTTGAGTATATACAAGGACTTTGAAGTAAGGAAAAAAACAGCAGTAGTAGCAGAAAGTGTTCATATTGTAACTGATTACGTTTATGCAGAGACATGATTGCTCTATTTGGAAGGTGCCACTTACCCCATGCATATGTATCACATGATTTGACTGGACCCTAAGGGAATTACTGTAAGAACATACTTGAAGGATAAGTCTACAAATAGAGTACCTTTTCAATTTTTAATTCCTGACTGTTACTGAAGGAAACCATGTGGCCAAAATATCGCAATAAAGGAAAAAAGGGGGAGCCAGGCATGTGATGTCATCAGTGATGTCATCAATGACATTTGTGATGTCATCTTTGATGTCCTGGGTGTTAGTCTTAGCAATGCACGGTGGTGGCGCGAGTTATGGTTGCTTAGCTTACCATTTCTAACTGGCGAATTTCAGGGGTTTTCGGTTTTACTTGGAACCATAACGTTCCTTTAACAACGTTTTTTCATTGAATATATATATGGAGTTGCCAGTGCTTCAGCCTTTTTTCTCTGCCTACTAAATGCAAATGGACTTGTCATTCAACTACTAAAAGTGTGTTGGCTTCTCAGCATTTTGAACTTCTTCTGCACCTACAAAATGAAAGTGTACCTAGCTGCTTGGCCTTTATTGCTTACTAAACCCTAAGAGTTTTGTAGTATTTTAACATTCTCCTCTGTATGTATATCTATTCAGCAATGGTATTGGCATCTGTTATGAATACAAGCAAATCTATATCCACCTCATGTTAACTGTACTTTTTACGGTGAGATTTGAATATGAGTTTTTTTTTAGTCCGTCTGATTTTTTAAATTTTTCAACTAATACATACTTACATATATAATTATTTTCCTTGTTTCTATTTTTTCTCAAATTATAATCATTTACACGATTAAATTCCTTTGCCTTTGTATTCACCTCACATATCCCTTCAGTTATGGGAACCTTTCTGCTTTTTTTGAGTGGAAGACTTCCTGATTAATATTTAAAATGTTCGCTGGAAATGCACACTGATTAATATTTTAATTAGAGGGGCTAGCCATGCACGCCTGCGTTAGATTAAATCAAGCTAATTTGCTCTCTGTAGAGCAACCCATCCACGGCAAGTCTCAGGCAGTCATTCTTTTTGGACTTTATAGTGCTGCTTTGAAACAACGTTTTAGCCCAGTTCTCACTGTTCCAGTCGCAGCTTTTTTGTTTACAATCCCTAATTATAAAGTAGTTACTTTCGAGGCAATTGTAATTATCGTGTTTCTTCTCTCATAAATCGTATTTTTTTTATATAGGTTTACAAATTACTTAACTTACATGTCCGGGAATTTCCTAGAAACAATATTGAAGGACGTTCCTATTGGTTGTCGTGATTTGGAAAATGAAGCCCTCTACTGATTACCTTTGTGCCATTAACAAATTGTATTTTTACATATAGCCTCAGTATAAATCTAATCAAAACACATACATAAAAAGCTTGGGACTTGTCTAGGTCCTATGAGAAGGAAACACTGGAGAAAATAAAGAGTGATCTGGATCTGATGACATCATTACATGAAGAGACTTCTGGAAGCAATGAGGTCTAGACTATGGCAAAGATGGTAGTGTTTCTTAATTGTTGATGTAACTCACACTCCTCCTTATTTTCCTATAATTCACTGACTTGGTGGTTCCCGAAATCATCAATCTAGGAATTAAAATCACCCGGTCATGCATTAAAACTTTCTTGCAGTGATTCAAATATTCGTGCTGGCAGGATTCCCTGTTGTAACACCTTTCTATGGAATTATTCACAATCACAAAGGTGCACATAAAGAGACGTGAGAGTGACAGAAAAACGGTCAACAGAGCAGCACCTGACACAGAGAAGGAACCATAAATCTCTTTAATGGCAAGAGAGTTTTCATAAACCAAAGCTATCAACTCAGAAGGTGTGATCATTCCAGCAGATTCAGTGAGTGTGAGCAGGCGCCAGCTGATATACGATGATGTCCTTGATGGCCCAAGGGAATCCAGAGGATGCTATTGACGCATCTATTGTGTATCCTCTCCTGTATAATGCTTGACCAGACAGAAGTGTTTACCACAATTCAAAAACGTTAATACAAGTGCCAGACCATACTCACCCTTTCCAACTTCCAATTAACGTTACATTAATTGGAGCCTGGGGCATCCTTCCTGAGCACTGGAATATATCGAATCTGACTAGATTTGCATGTAGTCTCCTTTGGTAATTAGAGGTATGGGATGTGCATTATTATTTATTTATGCTCTCTCATTTCTCAGAATTGCAGACACATGTTGCTACTTACAAATTACAGTGAATTTGCTACACAACAAATACGTATTTTTATTGCTAACCAAGTACGAGTTGTTCAACATTTCATGAACCAGATAGATTGTTCATAAAGAAAAAGTATATATTGTCCTATGTAAAGCGAATAACCATCTAAACCTAGGTGGGAGACCAGAGAGTACGTACAAGATGGTAAAGAACCTTCGAATTTTACTTGCAGGTGACTTTAATTCAATATTCTCGAATGATGGGATAACCTCTGACCACTTTTCACTTATCGAAGAGACAATAGGAATTCCACCCCTTAGTAAATTAAAGGTAGCCAATTCAGATCAAGACGAGCATCGTCTGGCAAGGCTGGTGGGTAAATATTTCATATTGGTATTCAAAGCAATACTCTCTTCTAACGTATCACCAAAAGAGCCTCATGGATTGACCGTGAGTTAGCTAATTACTAATACCTGTGTTTTCAAACTAATTGAATCTTTCTTTGTGAACTTTAATATAAAGAGTTATTATGAGCCACTAAAGTCGTAATGTCTTAATGGTAACCGTAAACCTAATATCTGATGTTATCTAGTCCAGGAGAGGAACTTTCCCTTTATCGTGTTTCCTTTGAAGAATTGTGGGTTTTGATTTTTTTAAATGGTTAACAGTGTCGAAATTGCCACTTAAAGCTAGTCATTGTCTTCGAAGGAAAACTGATTAAAACATGATAATTCATACCAGTAAGGGATAGTCTATAGAATTAACCTTATTAGAATGCCAATACACGGCTGCCCTAAAGAACAAGAAGTTTAATGTAGTAAAAATCCAAACGATCACCACCAACGGACAGCAGAATCCAAAATTGAACCGGCCTTCTAGAAACCAGGGCTGGTAACCACTTAGGAAACTGTACCACTGTGACATGGGGAAACCATCTTTTAAACAGATTCCTATTTACATTGGGATCGTGCTGGTGGCTAGGCACATACACAGTGGAAATGTTCCAGTGCTTAAGAGTCAAACATTTCTCACAGATCTGGCTCAATGTGCTGATGTGCTGCTAATGGTGGGTATTCCAATTGCAGACGTGATCTTCGTTCCTCCCTCCACCCCTGCTGCCTTAACTACTAATATACTCATTTACAAAATAAAAGCTTGGTGGTTTAGTACCAGGAAATCACCCAGTTAGCCTTATCAATATACAGGCAAAAACGAAAGCCAAATGATTATTAATAAAAGTAAAAGACTGCACATGAGTTCATGAAAAGGTTCCAAAGGACTAAATTGGTTTTCTTGATATAAGACACTGTTCTTGATATTTCATGTCAATGTAGGTGAGAGGCCAAGGTGGTCACTTAGACATGGCGCTTTTGGTTCTCTTGCAAGACTTTGACACTGTTGATAGATACAACCTCTCATCATAAATTACAAATGTGGGGGTGCTCTAACCTTACTTGATCGTTTAGCCTTAATTCATGCATATACATAAAAACAGCTCATGTTTGGAGGGGGGCAGGGGTGCATGAACAAAATACATCAGAGACAATTGTTAATAGAGGTGTTAACAAGTCTTCCTATTGACATCCGTACTGATTCTTTTTTTTTGTACATCCTTTAACCAATGCATTTAGAAGGCAGGTAAAGGTTCCCCAAGATTAGATGATATGTTAATCCAAAATTCGACCTGCACAGATGATTTGACTGTACTTAATTTAACAATGAAACAGATTTAGCAAACGCTAGAAATAGCAACCAATGCAAGCGGCTCCGATTTGCAAAGCATTCCCTTAGTTAGCTGAAATACTACTGGTTGAGAAAAGGTGCTCCAGTGTAAGCAATCTGATAGTACACCTATGTATGGCTTACCTTTTTGGGCTCTGGGTCCTGGTCCACACATATTAAAACATCGAACTGTAATGTTAGCCAAACTAGTGGTGTGTTGGTTACATTGATTACATTGCTACTAGAGTCCTATCGGACTCCACAGGAGCAGGAATGTACCGTTATACCGCCTGCCATAATGTCCCGGTGGCTCTGGAATGTCAGGCGGCAGAAACAGTGTTATGCAGTTGCTGGTAACCCGTCGCCTACCAGCAGATGTTACTGGCAACCCCGTAATGAGGGACGTATTTGGTAACTTTACTATAGTGGCAAGCTGCAGTAAGACACATGTTTTGCTTCTCCATGAGACATTTACAAGGGGAACATCTATATACAGGCCATGCTGTGTGAGTTGTACTCAACTCAGACATACTTAGAAATGTATTTCCAAAATGTGTTCGTAGCTACTTTCTAAGTAGTGCCTGGAGGGATGCATTTTGAAAGTTTAATGCAATTCAATAGACGTCATTTATAATTAACTAATGTAAAACCATGATTAACAATTAGATTGCATCATGTTGGTGTGTGCATGGCATTTGAGTTCATGTAGCTCCATGCAAACATAGAGGTCCTTAAATCCAATCTTTAGCCTTGAGTCACAATGTATGAACCTTTCCTCTTGTAATTAAGCCCAACGGTGGCACTGAGTGGTAGCGTGACACACAGCTGTGCCCTTAAACAAAATGAAAAAAAGGAGGGCATTTGTAAATCAAGACGGTCCGCCTCATTGATTTGAATATTTTATTTAAAAGACTTCTATTGTTGCCTTGTTTGCACTCTTGATTTCCTGTATTTGGGGAATAGATACCGCATGGGAAACTGCCGTCGAAATGAGAGATCCGTGTTGAAGGAGATACTTTGGATTAAGATAAAAGTTGCAGGTGAAAGAAAGTAAAAGCAAGGAAACCGAAGTAAATGCAAAGCACATGGCAACCAGCCTTGTGCATGTGCAGCAACCCAACCAAACATCAGAGTTAGTATTCAGTTGTGCACAAGTTGTTGTAAAAATTGATTTGCAGCTGGCGAGTTGTGGTGCACTAGACCAGGGTTCATTGACTTTTGGCTTTCCAGCCAGATGTTTTGGATCACAACTCCCAGGCACCCAATAGTGACGGTTCATGGGAGTTGTAGTCCAAAAGATCTGGAGAGCCACCGGTGTCAGACTCCTGCTAGACTCATATGAAAAGTAACAGCACGTTTTGGCCTCAAGCACATAGAGTGACATGCAACTAACAATGCTTCATGTGCAATTTTGCTCACCTTACGACCAATTTGTCCCTGAAATTTGCGCAGACTTAACAGTGCAAAAATGGAACCGAGTGACAATAGCAGGAACATATACAGTGCAATCACTGACAAATGCAGGAACCACACTTTTTTTCTTTTTTCTGCAAATTCCGGTGCACAATTGCCCATCACTGTGGTAAACATTTGGTGCAATTCTTGTGATCCATCTGTTGTTTTTTATTCACTATTCAACGGTGTAACAAAGAGTTTCGAGTTACACTTGTGAATGTACAAGTCTATGTAAGGTTGACTTGTTTCAACCAGTTTCACAATGAAGTAAAGATAACGTGTGCCTGAGGCATTTGTGGAAGTCTGTTAATCATTGGGTATATAACCTGCCTGCAGTAAGGGATTAAAGAGCACGTGCAGCCCTCGCTCGACTAAAATTCATAGCAGCAGACACAAGGCAATCAAGCATTCCTTCCTAGTGCACTTCAAGACTCCACATTGAAGGTTCGCTGGCTGCACGATTACGTGCACATTATGATAAGACGCCGCCTTGCACTCTTTCTGTCCCCCTCACATTGCTCCAAGTTCATTGTGAAGCTCAGAACTCGCGTGCTCCCTTGAGCGCCGCATAGGGCACGTGCTTGGCTTTTTACATCTGCACTGGAACGTTTCATTTTTACTACTGAGCAGAATCCATAAATTGCTGGGACCGAGGCAAAGGTTAATGCGTTTCGTGTATGCCTCCAGGCCCATAAAAGTTAACGCCGTGCCACTTTCTAAACTGCATTTTTCCTGCCTGGTACATGAAGATCTTATGCGCGGGACACATTTTAAGTGAGCATGTGCCTCGTATTTTACCTCTCCCCCGCCCTATATATGTACACACAGGTGTCAAACGTGGAGCTCATTTATTATTCTCAAAAACGGGCTTTTTTTTTAACATATATCAATTTCAATGGAAATAGCTAACAGGTGAAGAGTGTTTGCTCTCTCTCCTCCCCTAATGATTAATAATAATAATACAAATACATTGCTCATCTTTTTTCACCTTTGCCCCAAAAGATTAATGTTTAAAATGACAACTCAACCTGCAAGACTCATTGGCTTGAACATGACGTAGCGAGAGGGAGAGGGATGGAGAATGCTTCACGAATGCATTGAGTGCAGCCTCCCACAGTCAGTGACGTGGCCAGGAATCAAATTTAGGAGGGGCACAGAGGGGGCCTTAGACAAAAGTAGGGGTAGAACATGGTCACTGCTCGTTTTAGGTAGGGGGGCAGAAGGGGGGCACAGGGTTTAAGGTTTAACAGGGGGGCGCCTTCCCCAGGCCCCTCCCTAGCGACGCCACAGCCCACAATTAAACAGATGAGACTCATTCACAAGGGATAGAACTGCTGACAAAAAACAGTCCAATAAAACCGAGCAAAACTGTTAATGCGACATTAGGCATGGTCAATTAAAACATTATTTACAAGATTCCAAGGAAACAAGAAGACACTCATGAAGTTCACTAGTCTCTGATGAACAGTGTATTCTAGGTTGACGTTCAAGTCAATGGACACTGCAAACGTTTGGGAAAATGTGTCTTCTGTGGTCGCCAACGGGACACACCTTTTGATGGAGGTGAATATTCTGGAAGAGCGGGCGTTGGATGACGTTGTCCTTTAATGGTGAGTTGTTCGTGACCGAACTTTCAGGTGGGCTCTGTTCAGTGCGTACTTAGAAGTTTAGTGTGTTAGGCCCCAAAAGATCTGCATGCAGTGAGTGGTGTTACCACGTGTGGATTTGTGAGTGAATGCTCCTGCAAATGAGGAATAAAAATGTGTACCGATTAGGGGCACTCGGGATGCAGATAATTCAAAAATTCTTCATTTGGAAAATTGGAAAGATATTACTGCATGCAGACAGTTACTGATTGCATTCCTTTGAAGAACACACGGGAACGACACCACAAGAAAGCGTAGGAAAACGCATTGTGGGAGTTATTTTGAACATGTAAATCCAGGTACTTTCTCAATCTTTCTGTTGTTATCCATGTAAAAGGAGCGGTCGATCCCAATCGGGAGGGCATGAAGTAGGCGCTTGTTGAACTGATATTAAGGGGCCCAACATCAAGGCTAGATTTTCACACACGAGCTGAAGGCGCTGGTGGAGATGTGGCAAGGGAGGCACGCCTGCTGTTTGGCCCATTTATGAGGAACATCAGTGCCTGAGGGAGAAAATGCCAGCGGGAAGATATTCGAGATAACATTTATAGCCGCGCAACCAGTAGAGCGCTCGCTTTGACATCGTGCAGAGCCTGCTGACGCAGGTTCGAATCCCGGCAAGGCCAAACTCAGCCTTTCAGCGCTCAGATGCCTGAGGGCTGTAGCGCTATATAAATGCCAAATTATTATTGTTATTATATTTGCCATCTCCACCCACGAGCATGCCTTAGAGGAGAGCAGATGTGACCTCAAGCTCCTTTTTTGGCAGGGCTTGATTAGGAGAAATGGACATGCATGGGGAAAGTGTTCAACTGCTGAAATCATAAGAGAAGAGGGCCTGGGAACTTGGCTCCCCGGAGGTAGGAGAAGAAATGTCTGCAGACAGTGCTAAATACAAATCATATACATTCAGCCCCCACTAGTGCACCCAATAATTAAATGGCTGCAGCTGAATTCACGTAATATGGAGAGCCTTGTGTGAGTCATGTGCGAAACAGGCTTATGCTGAAAGCACTCACCCACCCAACTCTCTCACACATGTGCACCCATTCCATTACCATCTGGAACATCTGCTAAAACAAGCTCATACAGGGATCCCTACAAGTCCCAGAATGCACTTTGAAATGCTCACTAACGCTTATCTACCCGCTGCAAAGCCTAATTCCTTAATACTTAACAGGTCAATTTAACACATAATTCAAACTCACTGGGCAACACGCCTGCAAGGAATGGGGCAGTTCGATTGCTCACTGGCAATAATGTTACATACACATACAGTCAGAGGCATCCATAACATTCCACTGACAGAGTGCATATTGCTTTAGAGAAGTATGAGTGCTGGACATGGGATGGGGTGGTCAGAAAGGGGGATAGTGATATGGATCAGGACTTGTGTTGGGCAATGGGGAGATGAGAGGTGGGTGTTCGTGATTGGGGAGGTGGGTGTGTGTTACCAGGTCAGTGAGACATGGATGCTGAGGAGGTGAGTATTAGTTGCCAGCAAGGTGGTTGCTGGGTATTGAAGTGTCATTTGGGATTGTGAGATGTGTGTTTGGGATTGGGCAGGTGAAAGGTTGGTGTTGGCGATTGCAACATCCTGTGTTGTGAATTAGCAAGGTGGCTGTTAACTTAAATTGTTATGAGAAATAGCACTGAGTTGAAAAACATGTGGTATTTACAGAAAGTGCGGGTGGAAGGAAAACAAGTGACTTCTCATCTAGTGTGTCTAAGTGTGCTTCAAGGAAAATGCCCAGTAACATACATCACACAATATGTCAATTCCGTGCATCATATTACCCAAGTTGTCTGCCACAACCTGATCAATATAGTGTGCAACACGCAGCACAGCATGACCATTTTTCCAAGAACATCTGAACTGTACTGCAGTGCACCACCTGCACAAGGTGAGGGAGGCACGAGCTGAAGTAGCTGTTCCAAAACTCAAGTGCCCACTGTGACAAATTGAGGGAATTCATCCCTTCTACCCAAGGAGTCAAGGCAAGTGGAAACTCACTGGTAGAGACTCCACCTTTGGGCCAAGGGCAGCTGTTCCCATGAGGAACTCTGTGTTGTCCTCCATGTGATGGCATATATGGATCTATCTAATACACCAAATCATTACAAGGTCCATAATTGGGACGAAGATAAAATGAGTGTATAGCATCATCAAAGAGAAAAAGACAATGTCCCTTTAAGTCAAAATTTCCATTGGATTGTGCCAAGTACTTTGAAAAGAGAGAAGACACAAAGGAGAGGCGGAGAGAGGAAGGCAGAGACAGACAGGGGAAGCACCCTGTTTGGCAAACACCTGAAAGAGGCAGAGCTGATGTTCAGAACTGCATCATGCTGTAGCAGCTGAGATGGCTGGAATGGAGAGCTCGGTGGTGGTGTGACCACAAAGCAATCATGGTGTATGGGCTGCCCTCTCAACGATGCCAACAGTGCCTCAGATAGGAAGCACCAAATGAACTGATTACCTACAGCGGTATTGAGAAGCCAAACACGAGACCGAAAAGCACATGGAGCGGATATCACGGGAAGTGTACCGAGATGCAAACCAAAGCAAGGAGCAGATCCCAAGTATCTATGCCACCAGAGTCATTACCCTACAATTCTGAAGGTAACAGGGAGAATGAGAATAGCAGGAAGCCAAAAGGGGCTTGTTATCAAAGTATGAAAACTCCTCCCAGTACAAATAACGAAAGTGTGAAAAACAGGTTGATAACTTTTAACTATAATAATGTGTTATTGAGAAATACAGAAAGTGCCAAGAGTGAAATTGATTGAATTGGTTCGAGTGTTGATACCTTGGGAAAAGGGGAAGACCACCCTTTATCCAAGAGACAGAGATTGGACCACAATAAAGAGAGATACTTGGGAACTAAATACCAGAGAGGTTTCTAAGATAACCCTTATGCAAGAAAGACCACTTTAGGAAAAGTGGAACCATAAGCATGTGGAGAACAAAAACTCCAGAGAAAAGTACAGGAAACAGGTACATTCAGAATACAATAATAAAGAGAGAAGGATTCTTACGAGAAGAAACAAGAACCCTAACAAAGGGGAGGAAAAGATAAGCAACCCCCTAAGGGAGTTGACAGAACTAATACAGAGAATAAAAATAGACTATTTATGGCTTTAACATAGATCAGTTCTCTGGAAAGAAGAGAACATAAGTGCATAAGCACAACTACCAGGAGAAGGGAGTCATTCTCCTGACTAGTTGATTACAATAGTGGTAGAGCCAGTTAGGTTAGCTTTGGACAGTAAATTAATCTGTTTAGACATTTATTCATGACTGACATGCACCTTAATAAAGTAGGCAGCGAACACCCCATAGTGAAAAGGAAAGACAGGCCTTCTTTCGATTATTTAATAAACGTGTGGCAAAATTTTCCTTAGAGAGTATGTGTCTTTATTCGGACTCACTACACCACTCTCTGGGGCACTGGGCCAAACATGTTCACTGTTGTAGTGTTGTGCTGTTCCTCTTTTAGATTTTAGGCTCTTGGATGGTGTAAGGAGACATGTCTGGAGTGGGTCCAGCTGGCCCATAAATGTTATGCCACTGACTGGAACACAAAAAAATGGCCACATATTCTCTTTTTTTCTGGGAAAAAATGCTAGTCATTAACAAACTTCATTTGACATTGGGTCTAACCAACAATACTTTAAAAATGCAAGGAATATATTCTGAGAAGCAGGACCACAGACCTCCCCTAAGTAATCAACACATTTCATAAAACAGGTCTTCTAGGGGGGACACCATTCAGTTTACAGAGAGCTGATGTCTGGCATCTGGGATAGCCAGATGGTGGTATTGCTCTAAGCAAATGAGCTTCAAAAAACTTTCTGATGAGGAGAACCATTGATAACTGTCCTTTCCGTGGATACAAATAGCCAAGGTCTAATCTTCAAATGCACTAGCATTATGTGGCCTGTTGTTAGGCCACATATTGAAAATGTCATTATTTTGTCAATCCATCACATGGGAAGGAACATAATTTCAGTTTCCACATTTTACATATTTGATCATATTATTATGAATATCTTTTCACAGCAATGTCAAAGCAACTTTCTTTTTTAAAATATTGTTTGGGCTGAAAAACCCTATTGCCTGAATGTAAAATAATATTGTTTTATATTTGTTTAATTATGCACATTAATGAATGTAGATATTCTTTGCACAGAAACTGTTCCACATCAGTGATATGTATATCCGAGTGTCGGTGATGGTGTGGCCATGATTCAAAGATAGGAATAGGATTGTTGAGTGAAGTTTTCAGAGAATGAAAAGCAAACATCTGTGACACGTACATCATATGTCATGCTGAGATGAAAATCATATTATTTGATTCTCCTGAGTGAGAGCAATCTGGAAAATTGATTAATAACTTGATCACATGTGTGGAACACACTGTTTTAGAAAATCACAATTGTTTAATGTCACATCAAATGGTAGATGGAATGGGTTAAGAAGTTACTTCCATTAGCCTACCCTCTTCAATAATATGAGTATGAAGGGGATGGTTTAGTGTGATGGCACTTACTTTTGGCACACTGTTCAGTTAGATAGCCTTGCCAATGAGACAAAGTGCCCAGTTTGTCTGAGTTAGTGGATGGTAGAGTTTCAAAACAAGCCTTTTGTTATAGATTGATGGTCAACTCTACTAGCCTCTTAATACACTCAGGGAAAGGCATTCATACAGGCTGGCAGCATTGGTACACCTGGCTCCCCTCTTGCCAGTGCAGGGGCTGCTCTGGATTCCACTTAAATTAAATGAGGGACTTAGTAATTCCAATATAGTGGACGTGAATCACAAAGCAACAGTCCTATCCCATCCAGGCCTAGAGAATTACAATTCGCAAGCTCTCTACGTAAAACTCCCACATCCGATCCGCATTCTACCAGAGGCAGGCAGGAAGATGGATACAATGCCATATAAAACATCAAGGGCTCAGTCTATAGGTGAAGGCGGAAGGAGGAAACATGCCTTTAGTGCTGGCTCATGAAAGAAAGAGCAGAAGCTGAGAAAAGTGGGGGGTGATAGAGACTGGAGCAGAGCCTGTGGAGTCTGGAAAGAGCAGGAGGCAGAAAGCTGTAGGAGAGGACCAGCAAGCTGGGATATGTAGGAGGCAAGTGGCTGCATGGAGGACCCGGTAGAATATGAAAAGACAGTCCCTGAAACTCTGGGATCAGGGGAACATGCTGCCTGGAAGTATAAAGACCCAGATGTCTTGGGCAGAAAAGGACGCCGAGTTTGGGAACAGAATTCCTCAGGGGAGGACATGAGAAGGAAGCGGCAGAGAAGTGGCAGGGATAAGGAACCCAAAGGGGCGAAGAAGAGAAAGATAGTCTGGAACTAGATAATCTGAATGGTGCTCAAATGGGGGCAAGACATAATGTGCAATAACAGGGAATCAGGAAGCATGAATTATTCTAGGGGAGTTATCCAAAGAGGGGTAGGAGGTACCCATAGAGGTAAAGAAGGGGGAGAGTGATGCCAGTGTAGTAGGAAGCCTGAATTTATCTCAGAGAGGTGCTCACAAAAGAAGAAGTACCTAAATGTGTAAAGAAGGGTAGAGGGACACAAGTAAGTAGAAAGCCTGAATTGTTCTAGGAGAGGTGTGCAAAGGGGTGAAGGAGGTGCCCAAAGGAGTTAAGACAGTGGTAAGGAGATTAGAACTCATGTGTGAGAAGCTATACATGAGAGATTTACAGGGTAAACACAGAATATAGAGGAAAATGGAGCAGAGTGAGTAGAGAGAGTGCTGATAAAGGAGAAGTAGAGGAGAAATCACTGGGAAAGGATGGAAGGTTTATTAGAAATAAGTGATGGGAAAATCTTATATAAACTCCAGGAAGAAGGAAGTGCAGAAGTGGAAAGGAAGACAAGTAATGTAATAAGGGAGTAGGTAGGACAGAGAGGGGTAGAGGGTGAAATTTGATGAGGAGTAAATAGTAAACGTGAAGAGAAAACGAACTATGTAGACAGCTAAAGAATGAAACAGATTTGTGGGAGTGGAACTTGAAGTGAGATGCCGAGGGAGATAGAGGGATTGTAGCAAGTGGATAGATGAGCTAGATACTAGCAGGGAGGAAGGAAGGGGGAATCTGGTGAGAACCCTGTCCCAGCATCAGGATAGTCTTCTGTCATCATCTGGTACCAATCCATTTGTCAAGGCCTGCCTCAACGAATCCCATCTATAGAATCTAACTACAGGCTCCAAGTACAGCACTAAGGGCCAAGGAGAAAATACTCTAAGAACAGTGGGAAACATGGTGTGGAAACCCTTAACACCAAGCCTAAGAAGAAGAAGCAAGATCCCAACAATGGTGAAAAATAGGTTGCTGGAAACCCTTCAAAACCTGTGACTGAAGTCACAAGTATTGGTTGGATTTACCAGGGACACCAAGCCCCGGACATAAGGAGCACTGTCAGAACATCCTGCCAACTTTGAGTTTAATTCAGACACTATTTGTTTATTTCAACCAAATCTGTGCACATTTGATCATAAAAGTCTGTTAATTTCATTCCCTGTAGTTGCCTGTTTTGTGACACCAATCACAATTGAGAATGATATGCTCCTCTAAAGGAAGTGGTTTTGTGGGATGTTTTTACCCATGCATCCGAGTCCTACCACAAAAACTGTGCAGTACTGGCATTGAAAACATCATGATAGCCAGAGCTTCCCAGAAAATGCCCAGGGAAATGCATGAAGAATAGGCTGCCACCCATTTTTGCCGATGTTATGGGCACAGAAGGGCACTGCCTAAAACCACCATTGGACTACCCACACAGTAGCCTGAAACCATTGGGAATGGCAATGCTGATTGCCAAAAGCAACCTAGAACTGTGGGGAATTCATTTTCTTAAATCCCCAAAATGGTTGCATTACCAGTACTCACCACTATCAGAAAGCCGGTGTTTTAAAACCACCAGACTTTTGTGTAAAACTGAATAAATGAACCCAAAGCAGGCCAAAGAAAGACTTACTGAGAGGTGGATACAATGTAAAGTTATATTCTGAAGTGACTTGAATGTTCATAACAAGACTGGCTGAGCTCTGCAGGTCTGCAGCAGCCTAACTGAAACTGGATTTAAAACTACCAAAAAGCGAAAATGTTTAAATTAACTGAGTGACCTACTTTTGAGTGTCACATAGTTTGTCACTGTTGAAATGTCATAGTTTTGAACTTAGAATCAGCATTCTAGCTGCATATATAAAAATTGTCTTGACTTAAACTGGGGAACAAAAAGTGACATTTTATCTGAAACCTGGCTTAATGAAACTGAATTCTGCCCACTAGCTACCCCCGACAGGAGTTGAGACTTGCACAACAGCTGTGTTCCCAGGCCTAGCTGCCTTTTGCTGTTCCCACCAAAAGGGATATGGCACTTCTCTGATTGAATTACCTGGGCTCTGCAGGAAAATGAACAAAGCCCTGTCCTGACTCAGGCAAATGTTTTATTGGGGGGGATCGTAAAAGTGGTTTCCTCCTGGAAGGAAAGGGGAGGAGCACTGCCTGTGAGAGCAAGCTGGCTTGGCAGAACTGGAAAAACCAGAAATTCAACCTTGTGCTGGGGGAAACCACACCCCTTTGGGGCCAGAACATAAATCTAAAAAGATGGATCATTCATAGAGCGGACTTGTGAAAATTTTATAAGTGATATCATTATTCTTGTGATTTTTCTGTGCACATTTGAAGACGTGTTAGGACCCGGTGGTATGTTCAGGGGGGTTTTTAGCGGAAAAGAGGATATTACTCTAAATGTATGTTTGTTAAAAATCTGACACTCCACCACCTAATGCCCACATGCTTTGCGAACATTTGTGTAAATGCGGGGACAAATCCAATATTGGTAACCCGACCAAAAAGCGAAATATGTTGCCATTTTTTAACCCAAGCTCCTAGAATCGACAGAATTTGAACAGGGGCTACCATCAGTAAATGCATGATGCGTGTATGCAATGCCAAACAACTGTCTAACTATGAAATATGTCTATTAGGATCAGATATATATTGTGTGTAAAGTTGACAGGGGTGGGTTCTCTGTATCATAAACAGACCTCATCATGATGACATCATGAGGTACCGTTATTCGCGCCTTCCTATTGAGCCCTATGGGGGCTCAAATGGGAATGGGGAATGGCTTTTTCAATGGGGACTTACCAGTCCAGCAAAGGTCAGAATAGACCGGTAAGTCCCTATTGAACGAGGGCGGACTCGGTACCAGTATTGGAGGTAGTCATGGCGCTAATAGCACCATGATTACCTCCAAACTCGGAATGAGGCCCATTGTTCTTTAAGTGTTAAAGCACAGATGGATGCCTGGGACTTTAACTGGATGGAAATCTGCCATGCACAGTGGAAATGCTGTGGGGTGTGACTGCACTGCATACTGAATGGCCACCATCTAGTGATCCTTTTCCCTGTTACTCATTAGGTTTATTGGATTCTTGTTTTCATGTGCTTTGTTCCTGAAGAAAAAATTCCTTTCAATGTGTGGGAACTACTGCTTTCTTCGAGGTTTGGGTTGCAGAGGGTGGATGAGCTAAATTCTGACTTGCCAGTGCTTAGACATGTGATGGATTGTTGCGGCAGAGACTGAGTGGAGTGCTGACAGTGTGCTTAATACTTGGACACTGTTATCCTCTTTGCTCATCCCTAAGAGTATGCTCTGTGGGTTGGAGATGAAAAGGAGCCGGCCTGGTTCATACATATCAACCCATTGGGACTGGGCTTCCTGTATTCATACCCTTGTACCACATGGAGAAACATTAAGGTAGGATTCACCACTTTCAGTGCCCTTAGACCCATGCTCACATACCATGTCTCTCCTCATTCAGAACATAAGATGATATAGAATGAGGAAGACTAAGGCTTTGGAATCAAGTGCTTTAATTAAGGTGACATTATGGGAAGAGGCCAGCTGAGGTGAGGTGTAGGCCCCCATAAATATAGGCAAGTAGCAGGCAGGTAGCTGGCTTTTACAAAGAGGTTGTTATCACTGGTTGAGAGAGGTAATAATCCTAAATTAGTATGACAAAGTTCACTCTCCAGGGAGCTCTGATGTGAGGCACATGGTGATCTTCAAGGCTTGCAAGTTTTTGAACTAGCAACGGTGTAGAGTCTGGAGGAATAATTAGCCAACTCCTGTCACTGGATCATATTTAATGGCATGGAAGGTGGCAGCATGGGGTCTCTGACGTATTGCTGTATTGCTTGGAATGGCAATCATGACTGCTCCAATCACTGAAAAATATTGCAGCTGCATTAGGAGCAGTGTTAAACAATCCCAGAGGCGATACTGTTCCCTCCTAACTGTGAATATCTGGCGGCATTATTACAACGCATTTGAAGGATTTTAATGTCTTGAAATAATTTACGGAAACCATAAACTCTTATGGCATATGTGTCCAAGTTGGAGCAAATTTATGCTCGGATTAGCAAAGCTGGAGATGTTTGCAAAAGAGTCCTGGCAATGTAATGCACATCTAATGCTCAACAAAAGCACTGTGAAGACAGAGAATAACAAAAGAATGGACATCCCCTTTCTTCCAGAGGGCAAGGTGGAGGATTATGTAGTAAAATTCTTCCAAAATGTCAACTTCAATCTAGGGTATCATCCATCAGACTGCTCACTAAGCATCCACAATGTGCTTAGAGTTGGTCCTATGGAGAACTCTGATGGGAGGCAACAGCACTTAATGCTGCTGATTTTAATTTCCTCTCCTAGCCTCAGTTCCAAGGGGGCAGACCTCAAATTCACATTTTGGAGGACTTTCTTAAAGCAACAACAAAGAGGCGAACATTGTTTTCTTTTTCTGCACCCTCCAATAAAACAACTAGATATCCGGTATAGCTTCCTGCACCATGCTAATTCAAAATACCATTGGCAGATAAGACAACCTTTTCTGCTGATCAGATGAGCCTCATGGAAGTTATCTGAGGGCACATGCATGAGGACAAGTGCACTTCATGACTTGAACCTTGTGAATTCTGGTTTGCGCTGATTGTCAGTCCACCTGTTTGATTTTATAATTCCATTACTCAGATTGTTATACGCATCTCTTATCCATTACTGACAGTCTAGTTTACTTACATTAGGGAAGTAGAGTGGACTCTGGTGGTTTGCAGCTTGTGTCATCGTTCCAAAGACCTTAGGTAAAATAATGTGAACGCTTTGCATTCATAAAACCGTAATCACATGTTACTTCCTATCAAACATAGTTGTCTCCTTCCCCAAACCTTTAGGTCTACATGCATGTGTGTATGTCTGAACACTGCCCCCTATGTTCTTCCACACCTTTGGAACACTCTACCTAGGGAGTACAAGATGTACTGTATAAATAGTGTCTGAATATGGGATTGGAATATACTATTTATGATGGCGTTAAGGGTATTACTTTTGTGAAGTTACAGGTGACCTTTGTGATTGTGGTTGCCCTAAGAATACTTCAGAACATTAATCTTGTTAGATGGTAATGTTGTTCACAAGACAGAAAGGTGCCAAGTCACCTACCTATCCCTCCATACATTCAGTTACACCAGGGTGTGTTTCCAAAAAGTCTGTGGGGAGAGTTTAAAGTTGAACATGAGTTGGTTGGGGGTGTGGCTTATGCAGCAACCCTGGCTAACAGATAACAAATAGAAACAACGACAATTCGTAATAATATCCATGGCCTTTCTGAGCTAGACACGCGGTGCAGCCTGATGAAAATGATGGGGAGGACCTGGTGTTCTGTAGTTATTACAACTATATTGTACACATAGCAATTGTCTATAAAAACCTGACAATATTGAACTATAACACATCTAGAAAGAGGTTATTAGGCATGTTACAGGAAGTGTGATCGGGGGCGGGGGGGGGCACTTGGAGGCTGAGAAGCCATGCAATCCAAAACCGGTATTTCTACGCAGGAGTCCATTCTACGCACACTGGCTCACTCCACATTAGCGGTGCTTGTCCTTTCATATCATCCCCAAGTGTATCTGAGTGTTATCTTCCACTGAGGAAGAAGAAGGGTTATTGTTCAATGTAAAATAACTGACTTTCAAAAGAGCTAGATGTGTTTTCCTGTAAGAGTTTCGTACACAAATAATGTTTCACTTGGAGTACAATAACATGTGAGAGGCTATCTTTTATGATAATCACACTGTTATATAAAGGGAAACAAGTTATCTATGCTACACTGTCAATATACCAAGTTCCAATACTATAGTGGGAATAATAAAGTAAGAATACTGTTAACCACCTACTTAAAGTTTAGTGACAAAAGGGTAAAGATGGCAACAACTAGTGCTTAGCGCATTTACTGGCCAGTAGGAATAATTACATTGCTTTCTTTTTCTAAAAATTGTATAAAGAGCTCTGGACTCCAGATCAACCAATAAACCCATATGGGATAACTGATGAGATGCCTGCCTTCCAGATAAAGTACCTTTCCTCAACAGTTGCAATGCTAGTAGACACGCAATTCTCCCCTTTCCCCAATGTCAGTTTCTGTGTCTGATTGGTGACCACTGCTTCATTATTTCTTTTTTATCCAGCTCATGATATGTTGAAAATGAAATTATTTGCCCCCCCACTCTCTCCTCATCCTGGCACTAGATGGAAACCCTGTTTCCCATGCACAAGGTGTTGCCTGATCCCACTGCATTTTGTCATATGTGTATGTGCTAGAGTTCATCAGCATTTCTACAGGTTGTATGCACACCGCATTGGATTGGCAAGTGGATATGACATGGCACTCTGAATGAGGAGTAGTTCTGAAAGCTGGCTTCAAACACCATCTCGTCCAGTGCCATTTCCAGTTGGTTGTGTATTTCTTTATTTAAATATTTAATATTTAAATATTAAAATAAACAGTGTGGTGTCATAGGCAATCACGCCGAAAGGGGTACATCTCCCCAGCAGCTGTTATTAAGGACTGTGCAGATCCACTCACACCCCTCTTTGTAACCCTAATCAACTCTTCGTTTACCACTTGTTCTGTACTGCCCCAGCCTCAAGGATGCATTTGTCCTCTCCCTACTAAAAAAGCCCACAATGGACCCTAACATCCCACCCAACTACCACCCAATTAACACTGTCCCTTTCTTGCTAACAATCCTTGACCAAGTGGTGTATCTTCAGATCCAGAGTTTCCCGGCAACCTACAATCTCAGAGGCCTGCGCCACTCGGGCTTCTAACCTGGTCACAGTACAGAATTTTCCTTAATGGACATACAAATTCATCTAGATGACATTAAAGATGCTGGCAAGTCTGCCTTCCTCCTGCTGCTTGACTTGTCTGCAACATTTGATCTTGTGGATCACCAAATCCTATGCCAATACTTGCCCTCAACAGCTCACATCTCACCAGACGCCATCTCTTGGAGTTCATTCTTTCTCTCCAAGAGAACCATGAGGGTATTCTCATCCAGTGCCACTGGCATTCCAGCCCCTGTTACGTGTGGAGTTACGCAAGGATCTTGTATTTCCCCTACACTTAGTAACATTATCACAAAGCCACTATTTGACCTTCTTGATGATGAACAAATCACCTACACAAACTATGTGAATGACATGCAGATCTTGCTCCCCCCTCACAGGAAACTCTGCCACTGATTCTCACAATCTCCTCGCTATCTACCACACTATACATGCTTGTATGGTGTCTCAACACTTCTGTCTTAATGATGAAAGACAGAAATCATACTGGTCGGGTCACAATCCACTCTCAACAAACTTAGCCCAGACTATAAATCCTTTACTATTGAGGGCATCCCCATCCTGTTTTCTACCAGCATCAAGACCTTGGGTGTCTACCTGGACGCTACTCTCTTCCTCTCCAGATAGGTCAATGCAATTGCTTCTTCTGTAGCTCACACCTCTAAATTAATCAATGCCTGCAGACCCTTCCTGACTTCAGAAAGTTGTGTAACCATTGCCAGAGCCCTCATAAACTCAAGACTGGACTATTGCAATGTCCTATTCACAGGAACCTCTTCACGCAATATCAAAAAACTACAAACATGAGCATATCTCTGCGATCAGAAGAGGTGTCCACTGGCTCCCCGGCCAGGAGAGCATCATTTTTAAATCTTTAGCCATCACACATAAATGTCTCTCTTACACTGCCCTAAGTCCTTTCCCAAATCACAATCCAACAGACCCACCCGATCTGTTTACTTACACCAGGTATCCATACCCAAATTCAGATGAAACAGGTCTGGTGGGGCTAACTTCCCGATTACTGCCTCTAAGAAGTGGAATGCTCCCCAGTTGAAATTGCGATCGGAAACAATCATACTGGACCTTCATAAAAAAAACCTCAAGCCCCTATTCTTTTCTGCCAACAGACCTTTTATCTAGCTTTCATATGTAATCTTTTTTCTGCACTTAGCATACCGGCAACTCCCACAGGATGACGGCCATAAGTACCTGATATGCATTTAAGCTCTAAGCAAAATTGTAACCAGTGCCTTGATGCCTCCGGGTTTAGCACGCTTAACAAATGTAAAAATAAATAAATAGGCAATGCAATATGCATGTAATCTCATGACTTTGAATGGAGAGTAATCAAATTATGGCTAACAACTCATGCCCCAGTATGACAGCCACATTTCTTCAAACCCCTTGTGATCTAGTGCAACCTAATTTTCTTTTTTATAACAGTGCCAAATTCAATGCACTGCTTTGGGCTCTGATTACGTCATTTAATGGCATTTTTAATTGATTGTATGGCATTTGTCTTTTGCTTTTGTAAGCTTTAATCTGGTGTGTTTAAGTGCTCATGCTGTCATCCTTTCACTTACCTCCCCTCTCCAAGTTGTTTACACCTGACAGTAAAATGCCACCCATGTGGCAAGGAGCACAGTGTGAATAGAGCAAGTATCAAACACTCTGCAAGAGGTTAACATCTTTAGCAACACAGGTACTACACTGTAAAAAGGTAAGAAATGAAAAAAGCATCCCATCCATTAGCACCTAGTTCAATCACGATTTCAGAAGAGAAATTTTGTTATCATTATTTTATCCTGAAACCAAACACAACATTGGCTGTCAATCATATCCAAGATTCAGCTATTTAATTGTTGAAGAGATTATATAACACATCTTTGGTCATCGCAATGTATGGAGGGACTAACTCTATCTAGAAAGTCAGAGCACAGAACCGCTCAGCAAATCAAGGTGCCGTGATAAATGACGCCATTAGTCTACATTAGTGCTCATACAGTACTAAAAAAAGTGACTAGTAATCAATTGTGTATTCTATTTTTATTTTTTTGCATTTCAATTTCTTGAAGACATCCAAAGAAAAGCACCAAAACAGCTTTTATGGAAGGCAAATTCAAAAAGGTGTTGGCAGTGGGATTCAAACCTAGTTTAGCTGGTTTCCTGCCAAAAGAGGCGAAGGTTCCCACTGCTTCACTACCATCTTGAAGATGAAATTTGGAGAAGTGTAGAAGGACATCAATCTTTCCCCATATGTCACAATGGACTCTACTACAAAGTGACACTCTCATTGTACCGTAGCACAGCAAGCAATGCTCTTTGACACTCTGAGCACCTTTTCCTTTTTTTCTATTCATACTGACATGTAGTTTTGTGTCTAACCATGCTTAAAGTGTCATTTTGAGCAACAGCACAAGCCACCATGTGAAAGTGTTCCAGTTCAAGCCACAATGTGAACGTGTTCATATTTAGTTAGATGCACACTGCACGATTTGCTTACGTACAGTTAAAGCACAGTACATTAGAGTTGTTCTCAATAGTCCGGGCTCGGTGCCAGCGACCTTTACAGTACATTATGATTCTTTTTATATATGCAGAGCTGTTCATTGCTCTATAGGCTTTTTCTTGGACAAAAGTCAATGGTTTAATAAATAGTAAACACAAAATACAATGCAAGTGGAAGAACTACATAGCACTGTCCTGCTGTAGTTCAGACATGAGCGATGCTGTCCACTGATATTTTTGTTGGAAAGTTTCCAGTGCTGGATAATGTGCCCATCCTTGCTATTGCTTTCACAAGACAGATTCTGTTCACTGATATTTTTGTGTAGAAAGATTTCTAGTGCTGGATGAACTCTGGCGGTTGTAGGCGTGGAACAGTGAACACCCGAACAGAATACATTTGCCTGGCTTAAAGCCCAGACAGCAGTTCAGGGCAATGGAGCTGGCAAGATGACGAGGGGAAGACACCGATGGCTGGAAGACTGAAGAAAGAGCACAAGGGCTTTCCAGTTGGGAGGGGCCAACTCCCTCTTTTTTCTTTTACTGGATTCTAAAATCACCAAGTCGGATTCTGGCTGTTTTGAAGCATTGTGTGTCCCTAACGGACATATTGACTTTTGAGAAGAACCTGTATTCTGTTTGAGCTGCTTTGCAACAATGTTGCTTTTTAGCCCAAAGGCAAATCAGCTTGCCACCTAAAAGCAAGCACATTATTCTGGATTGGCTATATGCTGGCACCATTAATCCCAAACTGCATTTAATTCTTTTTTGAAACATGTTATTCTTTTTTGGATACTTTTTTGATGAAAGGATTGTAGAGAATGAATATGTGGCTTTTTAATATCTTTGGAACATTTCCATCTTCAATGTTTCCTTGAATTGTGGATAATGCTGGGCATTCAGTCTTCTTTAGCCCTCTCAATCACCTATCTTCTACAGTTAGTGAGTATAGCAAGGTCTTTTAGCCTTCATTTGACATCACATTGCGATAGATGCTTCTGTGAGTTTGTCTATCATGACTTGGTGAGGCAGGTGCTAGATTGCATAGCATGATTTTTGATGTTGCCTATCATGACCTGGCGAGGCAGATATTTGTTTTTTAAGGTGATTATGATGTCTTGGAGAAAGTTGATCAGTCTTAATCTTGTTTTGAGGTAGAGTCAATTATAATTATTTCAGCTTTTTCTTTAATTACTTTTTGCATTTTAAGTGTGTTGTTTATAGTGACGGTAATAATGTCAATGTTTCTTTACTACAATTTCTCATTAAAAGATGTATTTTTTATACGAGAGTGTAAGAAGCATTCAAAGTTCATTACTGAGTGATAAGTATTTGAACATGAACTTAAAGAATGGGGCATCCATCTAAATGCGTTGTGTATTGATGTGTTATGTAAGAGGATTCAATTCAACACTACAGCTAAGTCAACGCCTAGTCTATAATACTGAATGAAAACCCTTATTGATATATCTTTAGGTCCAGTTCATGCGTTCTGGATGACTACCCCTATATAACACCCCTCTCTTGGAATCCCCCTGACCCCACTGAGCCAAGAAGTAGTTCTGTTTTGCAAGTTTAAAAGGTTTATTTGATAATTTAAACAATATATATATATATATATCCCACTTATAATAAATTAATAATTGAATAGCACACTTAATCTGATATGATAAAGATTAACAACAGAGAATCTGGCACTAGCACACTGGTAAATAGGTACAGAAGTATAATGTGGTAGAGAATGCTTTATAGGGTTCAAGGAAATGCAAGGTTGAATGAATGAAATGCAGTATAGAAAATACTCAATACGATTTCAACAAAACAATGTAATCACTTTTCTCTGGCAATCCCCTCCCCCCCTTGATGCAATGCAAGGAAATGGAAGGAAGCACACAGTTCTCAGAAATGCAATCAATGTAAATCAGTTCAATCCCCCCCAAGCTTAGACAACAGAAGTTTAAAACACAGATAGGAGTTTTGAAAACACAGGCCCAAATGCTTTGATATGTGCTAGCAATGGATGAGAAATATGCTGGAAATGCTTTTTAATTCCCTTTCAGAGGTTCAGGGTGAGTGGTATCTAGTTAATATTAGTCCAGGCTCACACTAGCAATGATGCAGGGATAGTTAGCAGGTTAAACGAATTTCTGGCAAATGGAAGGCAAGCAAACTGCTGTTTTCACACGTGGAGAAATTTGCAAATCGCGGCAAAATTCGCGCGTGCGTTTTACGCGATTGCGGCAAAACTATAGGGGGTAGGAATGCGGTTCTAGGTGCGATTCAAAGCTAAGATTCTAAGCTTTCAAATAAAAGTTACTGCAAGTCTCTAGCACAAACGGTCGCGGAGATATGAGCGATTTAATAGAGGTCGTTTTTGGTTTTGCAAAATTTAAACGCATACTTTTTCAGCTTTAAAAATGATGGCAGGATAACACAATTGCTACGCTGCAGTTCTACTTAGATTAAAAATGGATTGAATTATATGATTTTAACTAAGAGATGTGTTCTGAGTTTTGCTGAGTACTCACAAGAGATTTTGAACCGGAAAGCGGCTTTGTCACGATCTGGTCAACAGTCTGGTCAGGTCTTCCCGGGTTCTGCTCACAGCGCCTGGCCTCTGGAACTGCTCACAGCGGTCTGGTCTGGGTCTCTCTGGGTACAGCACTGCTTTCTCTCTGCTAGGCACCGGTTCTCTGGGTCGGGTCCTGCCTTCTCTTTGGATATCTCTGTCACCGGGTTCTTGCAAAAGTTCTTGGCAAAATTCAGACGGCTCGCCCGGCTGTCTGAAGAGTTCCGTTGCAAAAATATTTTGAGGCCTGCTGACAAAAACTCTTGCTGGCAGTGGCCTTTTTGGTTAAGGTTCTGAAGTCTCTGTTTATCCTGGAGTCTAAGGGTTGGCTCTTTGAAGATTGATGGAGGTAAGTATGGATTTTTCCGGCAGAGTGCGTTGCAGCAAATGGAATTGAAAGTCTCTACCTAAGTTTCAGTGGTCCATTTATATGTTCTGCAAGTGGGTGTGTGTGTTTGGTCATAACTAAACTCGCCCCTCTCACTTGTCATTGGTCAAGCTTTCATTCGTCCCCTGATTGGCGAACTAAGTTGTGTCAGAGTGATGTCAGCCATTTATGATCTCTTGAAGAACCTCCCTTATCATCTGTGCACCCAAATCTATATATGATCAAAATACATACTTCAGAGTTACACAGTTGTTTGAAATTACATATACATGGTGTGGCTGAATTTAGCCATGTCTCTGTCCAAATCTGCTCTTTCTAGGAGCTTGCATTCAGAGATGGCACATAATTGACTTTTTAACTGATTTTTCAATTTCTGACATGGACCCAACTTTACATACATGTGTGCAGGGAGTAGGGACATTAACTGATGAAGTTTCAGATTTTTAACATGCATACATTTAGAGTAATATCCACTTTTCCGCTAAAACCCCCCTGAACATACCACCGGTTCTAAAAACCTCTTAAACTGTGGGCAGAAAAATCACAAGAATTATGGTATCATTTATAAAATTTTCACATGTCCGCTCTATGAATGATCCATCTTTTTAAAGTTATGTTCTGGCTCCAAAGGGGTGTGGTTTCCTCTCAGCACAAGGTAGAAATACTGGTTTATCCAGTTCTGCCAAGCCAGCTTCTGTCTCCAGTTTCTCCCCCTCCCAGTTTCTGCCAAGAGTAAGCCACTTTTTACGACTGCTGTAATAAAACCTTTGCCTGAGTCCTGAAAGGCTCATTGTTCAAGAGGAAGCCATTTATGATCCTCACAATAAACCCTCTGCCTGGGTGAAGGGAGTTGCATTGTTCACTCTCCTGCAGAGCACAGGTAATTCAATTATCAGAAAGATGGCATATCCTTAGTGTTGCCAGCAAAAGGCAGATTGGCCTGGGAACACAGTTGTGACTCAAGTTTCACTCCTGATGGGGGTAGCTGTCAAGCAAAATCAAGTTCCTTAAGCCAGACCTTCAGCTAACTGTCATGTTTTTTTTGTTGCTTTTTAACTTAACTTGCAATTTTACACAAGCAGCTAGAATGCTGATTCTAAGTGCAAAACTATGACATTTCAACAGTTACAAAGGCATGTGACACCAAACATAGGTCACTCATTTAATCTAAACATTTTCGATTTTAGTGTCTTTATATCCAGTGCAACTTAAACTGCTGCAATCCACAGCTCAGCCAGTCTTGTTATAAACCTTCAAGTCACTTCAGAATATCACTTTACATTGTATCCACCTCTCAGTAAGTCTTTCTTTGGCCTGCTTTGGGTTCATTCAGTTTTACACAAAAAAGTAAAATCTGGTGTGGTTTTAAAATGCCGGCTTTTGGATAGTGGTGAGGACTGGTACTGCACCCATTTTTGAGATTTAAGAAATGAATTCCCCACCATTCTAGGTTGCATTTGGCAATCAGCATTGCCATTCCCAATGGTTTTAGACTACTGTGCGGGTAGTCCAAAGGTGGTTTTAAAGCGCTTTGAAGCTAACCGGTGCTACTGTTTTTCCTTTGGCAACCCATTTCCCTCATGGCAACCCGGCCTTTCATTCTCGCACTGGTGGGTGGCAAGTGAGGCAACCATTTTGTTGGGCGCACAAACTGCGCAGCTTTCCTGGATTTCGGCGCACATGTGGGTTTTCCGCCATCTTGAATTTTCTAAGCCCACAGCACCAAATGTTGTGGCATGATAGCTTAAACGTGGGTCAGGACACCCAACAAGCCCCCCCACGCGACTGCACTTTGAATTTGAGTCGATGGGGAGTCGCGTGCCCAAGGGTTTTGACCCATGCACCAGTCTGTCCGCATAATCTTCTTCCTCTTCTGTAGATGGCATAGTTCAGCATTTCTTCTCCATCCGGTACTGATCGATCAGTTCTCCTCGCCGGTCCTGATGGGAATATTGGGCGGTCCACTGGGCCCATTGGATCTTCGTTCCCGGTCTCCGTATCATCCTCCTTGGCCCGTCTTCAGGTTTTCTTTCTCCTAGGACGACAAAGGAAGAGCGGCAATACCTACTCATAGACTTTTTCCACCACTGTTGAGATAGTGGGGCAGCATATGCATTTCATCATCACGAAACATTACATTCTTATTTTGAAAAAATAAAAACAGTATAACTAAGAGACAGTTTCATGCAAATCACAATATTTTAGAGACTAGATGTGGTATGTTTTATGGTTGGAACTGAATTAGTCTGAGACAGTACCCGCTAGGATTCCAGAGGATTCCTCCAGTTGTTGCAGAGTGTGCCTGGGATGGCAACTGGTTTATGTGGACCCACTTGTCTTCCCCCTCTGCCGAACCGCCTTTGGGGATGTGGATTTTGTAGGCCACAGGTGAGATCTTGTCGATGATCTCAAATGGTCCCTTCCATTTAGGCAAAAATTTGCGCTGCTTGGCCTGGTTCCTTTGGAAGTTGTATAGATAGACCCGGTCTCCCACCTGATATTCCTTCCTGGAAGTTTTCAGGTCATAATGGGTCTTCATGCTATCAGCCGATCTTTCTAGATTCCGCTGAGCGTAAGCAAAAGCATGTTGGAGGTGTTTCCTTAAATTCTCCACATACTCATGAGTTGTGGAGGCATTTATTAGTGTCTGCTCTTGGGTCCTATAGAGCAAATGCTGGGGAAGCACCATCTTGCGCCCAGTCATCAACTCAAATGGTGACATTTTGGTTGCAGATGAAGGGGTAGATCTGATAGCCATTAGGACCAGAGGTAATCGGATATCCCAACTTGGCCCAGAATCTGCCACAAACTTCTTTAATATGCTCACAATTGTCCGGTTATATCTCTCTACTGCCCCAGAAGAAGCTGGTCTATAAGCAATATGCAGCTTTCTCTTGACCCCCAGTATCTCCCACATCTTTGTCATTACTTCACTGGTGAAGTGGCTACCTCTGTCTGACTCAATCCTTTGAGGTAGACCAAAACGGGAAAAGATGTGGTTAATCATCAAGGCAGCTGCAGTTTCTGCCTTGCAATTTGGGGCTGGGAGACATTCCACCCACTTGGTAAACAAGCATGTCACAGTCAACATGTACTTATTCCCCCTAGCCGAGCGAATCACAGGGCCTACAAAGTCGATTTGTAAATCTGACCATGGTAGTGTCATCCCCCTCTTTTGTAAAGGCGCCCGGTGTGTGAGGGATGTCGGCTGAAATTGTGCACACACAAGACAACCCTTCAAATATTGGTTGAGGTCCTGGCCCATGTGTGGCCAGTAGGCAACCTCTCTTAAGATTTCCAATGTTGTGTGAAACCCCCTGTGACCGGCAGTGGCCGCATCATGGGCGTGACTTAACATCAGGCTTCGGAATGAGGTAGGAACCACCCACTGATCGTGGCCAGCTTTGGATTTCCTTACCAGCAAACCGTCTTGGATCCGGAACATTTTTGGACATTTCATCAACACTCTTAGGTCCTCTTTCCCAATGTAATCGGTATCCGTCAGGGGAAAGTTCTCAGGGTCCTCAAGGTGCTGGTAAAATTTACCAATTATTGGATCCCCCTTATGAGCAGTAATCAAATCAGCATCAGGGGTCTCCTTACTCCATTGTGCAATTGAGAGGTCGTTGTGAGCATTTGTCTGGGACCTAGTGATAGCGGTGACCTGGATTTCCCCCAACAGGGACTCAATCTCAATTAGATCCCCTTGGATGGCCCCGGTTTTGGCCAGCTGATCAGCTAAGTCATTTCCAGTTTTGTCTGGTCCCTCTACTTTGGAATGACCCTTGATCTTTTTCCAGTAGATGGTCATCCCATTCGATGTGACCAGATCATCAATGTTTTGGATCAACTTCCCATGTTTCAAGGGTTTGATGTTAGCACATAACATGCCTCTGGTTTTCCAATTAACCAGGTGCTCCACGAACCTGTTCCGTACATAATCCGAATCTGTGATTATGACCAGTTCGTGGAGTTGATGCTGGACAGCAGTGAGGATGGCATGATGCACAGCCATCAATTCTGCCACCTGACTACTTCGGGGACCAATTTTGTATCCAGCGGAGGGTTATGGGGACTCATTCACCCATGCATTCCCTACGCCAGCCACCAGTTCTTTCTCCCCGTCGTTGTCAACATGGTAAGAGCATCCATCCACATAGACAGTGGGCATTCCCTCACACTTGTCCTCTTCAAAGACTTTGTGGGGGGAATTAAGGTATGCCTCCATGTTGTCCTTTATTTTTAGACTTTCGTCCTCGAGACAGTTTTCTCTGGCACAATCATGCAAGTCAGCCAGACCTTGCGCGAGGGGACTCTTCTTGTTTTGGCCATATCGGACCTCCACAGGAAAGCCTTGCATTGACAGAATCCAGGAAGTAATTCGGGAATTACTCACATTTCCGGCCCGGATTCTGTCACTTTGGAGATATTGCAGAGGCTGGTGTGGAGTCTCCACTATGATGTGTTCCCCCTGGATAAACGGGCGGTAATTCTTCAATGCCCACACCGTTGCCAGGAGTGCCTTCTCACAATCGTTGAATTTTTCCTCCACAGAGGATAAAGTTTTGCTCGCATAGGAGATTACTTTATTGACCTTGTCATGCTTTTGGTATAATACTGCCGTCAAGCACGTATTAGAGAACCCTGTCTCCAGGAAGAACTCCTTGTTTCTGACAGGGTAAGCTAGGCAAGGCGCTTGTGAGAGGCTTCTTTTGAGTTGTTTTACTGCCTCGGCTTGTTCTGGACCCCATTCCCACTTGACCCCCCCTTCAGGAGATGAATCAGGGGTCTAGTGATCTCTGCGTAGCCCTCAATGAACTTTCTGCTGTAATTAGTCAGTCCAAGGAGGCTCCTTAGTTCCCGCAGAGTTGTAGGGTCTTTCAGTTTCTGAAGTGCTTCCACTTTCTTTTCTTGGGGACAGAGGCCCTGAGGAGTAATCTCATGCCCCAAGAAATTAACACGGGTTCTACACCACTGTGCTTTCTGAAAGGAAAGTTTTGCTCCGGCGGCCCTCAACTGTGTCAGAACATAACGGATCTCCGCTATGTGTTCCTCCACAGATGAACTTTTGATGAGGACATCATCTACATAAGCCAGGTTACCCCTTGCACCCAAGTCGGGCATGGCCTTGTGTAGAAAAATGTTGAATTCATTGCCGGAGTTGAGGTATCCGAAGGGAGTCCGGGTCCATGTGTACTGCTGGCCCCCAAAGGTAAAAGCCAGTTTGTATTGGTCCTCCCTACGGACAGGCACGGTCCAGTACCCATTGGTCAGGTCTATTGCAGTGAATACCTGTGACCCCTGGATCTGGGCCAGCCCCTGGTCAATGTAGGGCAGTGGCCATCGGGAAGTATGGACCCGTTTGCTGAGCTCCCTGAGGTCGGAGCAGAGTCTCCACTGGCCGTTTGGCTTCAATATTCCCAGCACCGGATTATTGAAGGTGCTGTGGACTGGACGGATTATTCCCCGGGACTCAAGGTTCTTAATTATTTCAGTAAGGGACTCCATTGATGCGAGAGGCAAGCGATATTGCTTCACAAACACAGGAGTCATGCCAGGGTCCGTGGGGATTGTTGTTGTGTGGATGTCAGTGCGACCACAGTCATATGAGTCTACCGCAAAGAGATCTTGGAAATCCAAGAAAACTTGTTTCAACTTTTGCTTTTGTTCCAGAGTCACACAGGCATCAGCTAGGTTGACTCTCTCTTCCACCATCTGCCTGAAGCCTGGAAAGACTTCTGGTTTGGCTATCTCCGCGGCCTCCTCCAGCTGGGTGGAGAAGTCCCTGGTCAGAGTGCTGATTTGGACCGGAGGCTTCAGGTGGGAAAGGCAGCCCTCATGTACCTGGAAAATCACCTCATCCCTCCTGAAGTCACACGTCACATCTTCCTTACCATAGGGGCAGGAAGTGTACACCAGGAAGTTCCCCCCATGCCGGGTGAAAATCCTGTCTGGTGTTCTATTGTCCTCACTGTCACTGTCAAAACAGTCCTTGGGGATTGGTCCTAACAGTTCATTTACTAAGTCGATGGAAAAATGTCGGTCATCGACCGCCATTCCAATAATGGTGCCTGCGGCTAGAGTAATACTCTTTAAGTCACTGTTATCCACCTCTATTGGAATGGTGTCATGTTCTATGTTGACTAATGGAGTTGGGTTTACCCCCAACCCTTGCTGTTGGAGAGAAGCATTTAGATGTATATAAGCATCAGGGTTTTGCAACTCTTGTCCCCTTTTAACTTTCACTTCCAGGGAGAATTGTCGGGTCCTTTCTGGGATGGTGACTTCCTCTTTAACCTGAATTTCAACTGCATAAGGTAGCAATTGAGCTGACCTAAATGCTTTTTCTGGATCAACAAAGCCCATGGGATTATCCGCTAATCGGGACCAAGCTTTGAAGTTTATTAGGTCCAAACTAATGGCAAAGCGATTGAGAATGTCACTGCCTAAGTAAAAGGCGGCAGGGACGTCTCGCACGACCCAACAATTGTGGACTATGCTCTTGTTGCCAATGGAGATTTTGAGCATACACCTGCTTGGCAGGAGATGTTTGGAATTAGGTGCTTCCAGGTCCATTTCCCACTTGTCTATCAGTTTGAAGGTGGGAATGGCTGGATCTTTTGGGAGTTGGCGAAACATGGCTTCGCTGATGAAGCTCTTACCGTTGTTCACACACACTCGAGCGAGAACAGAGTCCTTCCCATCATTTAACTGAACCGGGATGAACAACTGCTCTCCAATTTGCTGAATATCAGCCAGGCTCTGAGCTGATTTCACATCTTTCTGGACTATAGGAGTGGGAGTTTCTGATTGTGGATTTGTAAAGAATTTCAGAGTGTTTCCTTCCAGTGTGGAATACCACCTTAAACTGGAAGGAAGGTTGATTTTCAGAAATAGAGAGGACCCCCCATCACCAGTCTGTTGTCCTACTGCTATTACTGTCACGTCTGGAATTTGGTTGTTCTGGAAGTGAAATTCTACTTGGTCAGATTTTTGTTCAACCATGTGGCAGGTGCCGTTTAAACTAATATGGTTGACACTCTGTTTTAATTTTATTGGTCGGCTAGTCTGGGTCCAGAGGACCTTGTTTACGCAATCTATTAGGGGTGACAACCTTCTCAGGAGGTCATTCCCTAGTAAACAAGGGGTGCCCTCTGGGGTCACAACTATGACCGGGTGTTTCAACTTGTGTCGCCCGATCTTAATGTCCAAGTCTGCAGTCCCCTCAACGGGAATTTCCTTCCCGTCAAAGTTCTGCAGTTGTCCAGGAAGAGAGGTGAGAGGAATTTGGTAATTCTCTCCCCTTCCTGCATTCAGTTCATCAAAGGCCCTTCTGGACAGAAGGGTAGCTTGAGATCCAGTGTCCACCAGTGCCGAGATTGTACCCTGCCCCTGTACTTGTACCGGGGCATAATATCTTCCCTCCTTCTCCTCAAGGGGGCACAGATAATGCACATTTTTGGACAACTGGTGGGCTAACTTTCTGGTTTTGGACATCGCTAGCGAAGAGATTTGGGCAGAATTCTGTGGAGAGTCTTGGGAATCTGAAAGAAAAAGTTGGCAACTGGAGATCAGAGCCATTGTGGGTTCCCCTGGTTCCGGTTCTGGGCCGCCCCCCCCTTTTTGGAGGCAGTCCCCAGGATGGGTTTGAACCAGGGGATTTTCTTGCTGTTGGTTCTGGGATGAGATGGTGGGCGGCGGTAGCTCAGTCTCCACATATCCCCAGTCTGGATTTGCATCCCTAGGGACCCATTTTTCTTTGGGAGGAGTTCCCCCCTCTCTGAAGGAGAAGATCCTTTTCCCAGGATCCTCTGAGGATCCCTCTCCCTCAAATTGGAAGATCTGTACCTCCTCCTCAAACTGAGTCTGTTTGGGTCTTTTGTTTCTCCCACCCCCCCTCTGCTCCTTAGGGGGCAGACTTTCAGGGGTAAGAGATTTTGTTGCCGGTTCCTGGGTTTCCAGGGGCTGTTTACAAGTGAGGAAGGAAGCTTCCTCCAAGGCTTTACACCCCCCTTCCCTTTGTGCCTCCTCCCTGGGAACCGGTGTGTTATCGGGGTGCTGCCCCCGTCATTGTTCTGGAGCACCAGGTCCAGAGTTGGGTACGTTCTGCGCCGGCATGCCGATCTGAGGGTTCTGCTGAGCCCTCAGTATGTGACCCATATCCCGCGCCATGTTTTGAACCTGGCGCTCTAACTGGGAAACCCGCTCAGGCTGATACGGGGCCCTGTTTTCCCCCCTGGGCTGATCCCGGGAAGGGTAGCTGTCCCTCCTCTGGTAATACCCCGGGTTGGGAAGATTTGGGTACCCCTCCACCCTTGGCCTCCCCTCTCCCGGATTCAGTGGTCTGGGCTCAGGGAATTGGGGAAAGAAGGATGGATGATTTTGGGGTTGGAAGTCGGGTGGATATCTGGGGAAAAAGTTCTGCCCAGGGTTTGGTAAATTTCTGCCCTCCTGTGGGAAGTTTGGAGGGAAGTTCCCTGGGTTAGGTGCTTGGCTGGATCCCCCCCTTGGGCTGGAGGAGTCCACACATAACCCAGGATGGGTCTGTTACCTTTGTAGCGAGGACTTACATAGTCAGGAGAGCGAGGGACCCCATTTGTGGGGCTGCCTCCCTGGCTCCCTGTCTGTGACTGACCCGAGGACCTCCTGGGCCTAGCATTATTAGGTTCAGGTAGGTTTTTAGGCCCCCCCATCTCCAAATCCAAAACGGGGGTGACCTTTACCTCTGCCACCTTGGCAGCAGCAGGGGTGCTGTTGGCTTTGGGGTTTTTCTGGGCATTACTTTTGCTATCTATCGGTTTCTGCACCTCATAGATCCGGGTAGCCTGTTCAATGACCCAATCTAAGGATCTTTTCTCATGAAAATCCCTCACGAGCTGGGTCATGATGTATTTGGGCAAGGCATGGAAAAACGTATTTATGAACTCTCTACTATCTGTGCGCACCCTTCTTGTGGTCTGTGCAAAAGCACGCTTTAACTCCTGCACAAATTCTTGTGGGGCCTGATCCTCCCCACATTGCAAATTGTAGGCTGCCTTGCGAGCCTCTTGAGGATTTCTGTGAACAGAAAAATGTTTCAGGATGGCCGCCTTATAGGTGGACCATCTTAAATGATTTTGGTCCTCCAGCCCCGCAAAGAAACTGGAGTATTCCGGGGAGAAGGTCCACTTTACATATTGAATGCAGCTTTGGCTGTCCTTCAAATGGAAAGTCTCCATCATTTGTTCAAACAACTCTAAGTGCTCCCAAACAGAATACTTAGCGTTCTTATGGTAAGGCGTGATGACGCTCCTGATCGCCTTAATCTGCTTTAAGGGGTCCTTAAGCAAGGCCCTTTTTGCCTTATTGGCCTTTTTGGTTCGGGTAACCCTTGTCCATTCTTCCTCGGACTCAGAGGCACTGCTCCCAGAGGTTCCCGTCTGTTCTTCCAGGTTTTCCCGGATTCTGCGAGCTTGGGAATGGCTGGCAGAATGTGGGGACCTGGTCTCCTGTGTCCTGCGCAGTTCAGAGGAGTCTTCAGATTCCTCCTTGCTGCCAGGATTTGCTGGGTACCCCCCCACTGACCTAACTGGGCAGAGGTTTTCAGGATGCCCTTAATGGGCCTATTCTCCCGGGGTTCCCCACTGAATTGCACCATGCTTGGGTGCCCATGCCCAGATGCCCGCCCACCCATTCCTGGGAGGTACTGGCCTATGAGCCCCATGCTTCTGGCTGGATAGTAATCTGCCATCCCTGTGGCCCGGTGCTCATGTGCGATAGGGGACATGGGGGTGGCAGAGTCCAGGGACTGAGAGGTATGAGGGCCTCTGGTACTAGGGCTCCTGAGGTTATGCTCATGAGTTTCCATTTCCCAGCGAACCTCATCTCTATCCGCCCCTGCTCCCTGTTGCAATGCAAGAGCCTGCATTTGTGCCTTCAGTTCCTCAGTTAAGGCCTTACTGGACTCTATCAGTCTCACCTGCATCGCTACCTGTTGCTGGAGCCTCTCATTGTGCTGGCAGAGAGCCTCATTTTCCCTCTGTGCTTCCTGGCTGGTCCTGGAGAACTGGGCCAGTCTTTGCTGCAGGAGGGTTACCTCCTGAGCTGTGTCCCTATTGGCCTGCTCCTTTCTTGCTAGAGCATCCTCCACCCTCCTGGTGTGCTATAACAAGTTCTGGTGTTCTTTTTGGAGGTTGCCCAGTCCCTGGTGGGCCAGGTGATTTTCTTCCATTTTTCTTTTTAAATGGCAGACTTCCTGGCCTAAGGCGTCTCTTTCCTGACTAAGAGCCTGCATTTGTGCCGCCAGGTCGTCCCTTTGCCTTTGGAAGGCAATAGCTTTCTGGCGCTCCTGATCAAACTCTGCCTGGGTATCCAGGTCTTTCAGGATCAGTTTATTGCTCTCTGCCTTCACTCTATCTAGGTGGCCTTGCAGGGTGACTACCTGCTCAGCACATACCCTGTTGAAGTCCAGTTGTTGCTCCAGCTTTTTCTGGCTTTGCAGTAGGGAGTCCAAACCTTCTTGGTGTTCCTTCTGCAAGGCCAGAAATCTGGTATCCTGTTCTGACTTTTCCTTTTGCAGCACATCCATATCCTCCTTTATTTTAGTGATGTACAGTCTGCTGTCATTTTCTGACTCCTGGCTCCTCTGCAGCCTCTGCTCAGAAGAGACCAGGTCAGATTGGACCTTCTCTAACACCATCTGTTGCCTATTTGCCAGATTTTGGCTTTCAGCACATCTATCCTGCATGTCTCCCATATATAGGTACAGGTATGCTGCTATCCTGGCAATCTTATTGTGTTCCTCTTTGGCTTTAGGAGCCATATATAGTTCACTCAGGGCCACATGTAATGGACCCTGATCCCTCCATAAGTCTGACCCTGTTTCAGTGACCTGTCGCGTGATGGCCTGCAACCAGGCATCCTGGCCCTGCTCAGCCCATTCACCTCTCACAAATAGTTTATGTAAGAAGTGCTCTCTGGCTATTTTCATATCTACCAAGGTCGTCATTCTAGAGATTGGTCTCTGTCCTGACTTACAGAAGTTAGTATTTTATTTTTGCAGAACAGAACTTTTCTTGGAGTGTCCCTTTTGAGGAATGCTTCACAGCGTAATGCAGCGTGATGATCCGACCGGATGTATGTATCCCGTCAGTTAGCACACTGTATTAAGCTGCACAAGTGGTAAATCTAACCCAACGTCTCGGCTCGAGCCCCCAATTTGTAAGAGGATTCAATTCAACACTACAGCTAAGTCAACGCCTAGTCTATAATACTGAATGAAAACCCTTATTGATATATCTTTAGGTCCAGTTCATGCGTTCTGGATGACTACCCCTATATAACACCCCTCTCTTGGAATCCCCCTGACCCCACTGAGCCAATAAGTAGTTCTGTTTTGCAAGTTTAAAAGGTTTATTTGATAATTTAAACAATATATATATATATATATATATATCCCACTTATAATAAATTAATAATTGAATAGCACACTTAATCTGATATGATAAAGATTAACAACAGAGAATCTGGCACTAGCACACTGGTAAATAGGTACAGAAGTATAATGTGGTAGAGAATGCTTTATAGGGTTCAAGGAAATGCAAGGTTGAATGAATGAAATGCAGTATAGAAAATACTCAATACGATTTCAACAAAACAATGTAATCACTTTTCTCTGGCAATCCCCTCCCCCCCTTGATGCAATGCAAGGAAATGGAAGGAAGCACACAGTTCTCAGAAATGCAATCAATGTAAATCAGTTCAATCCCCCCCAAGCTTAGACAACAGAAGTTTAAAACACAGATAGGAGTTTTGAAAACACAGGCCCAAATGCTTTGATATGTGCTAGCAATGGATGAGAAATATGCTGGAAATGCTTTTTAATTCCCTTTCAGAGGTTCAGGGTGAGTGGTATCTAGTTAATATTAGTCCAGGCTCACACTAGCAATGATGCAGGGATAGTTAGCAGGTTAAACGAATTTCTGGCAAATGGAAGGCAAGCAAACTGCTGTTTTCACACGTGGAGAAATTTGCAAATCGCTGCAACGGTCGCGGAGATATGAGCGATTTAATAGAGGTCGTTTTTGGTTTTGCAAATTTTAAACGCACACTTTTTCAGCTTTAAAAATGATGGCAGGATAACACAATTGCTACGCTGCAGTTCTACTTAGATTAACAATGGATTGAATTATATGATTTTAACTAAGAGATGTGTTCTGAGTTTTGCTGAGTACTCACAAGAGATTTTGAACCGGAAAGCGGCTTTGTCACAATCTGGTCAACAGTCTGGTCAGGTCTTCCCGGGTTCTGCTCACAGCGCCTGGCCTCTGGAACTGCTCACAGCGGTCTGGTCTGGGTCTCTCTGGGTACAGCACTGCTTTCTCTCTGCTAGGCACCGGTTCTCTGGGTCGGGTCCTGCCTTCTCTTTGGATATCTCTGTCACCGGGTTCTTGCAAAAGTTCTTGGCAAAATTCAGACGGCTCGCCCGGCTGTCTGAAGAGTTCAGTTGCAAAAATATTTTGAGGCCTGCTGACAAAAACTCTTGCTGGCAGTGGCCTTTTTGGTTAAGGTTCTGAAGTCTCTGTTTATCTTGGAGTCTAAGGGTTGGCTCTTTGAAGATTGATGGAGGTAAGTATGGATTTTTCCGGCAGAGTGCGTTGCAGCAAATGGAATTGAAAGTCTCTACCTAAGTTTCAGTGGTCCATTTATATGTTCTGCAAGTGGGTGTGTGTGTTTGGTCATAACTAAACTCGCCCCTCTCACTTGTCATTGGTCAAGCTTTCATTCGTCCCCTGATTGGCGAACTAAGTTGTGTCAGAGTGATGTCAGCCATTTATGATCTCTTGAAGAACCTCCCTTATCATCTGTGCACCCAAATCTATATATGATCAAAATACATACTTCAGAGTTACACAGTTGTTTGAAATTACATATACATGGTGTGGCTGAATTTAGCCATGTCTCTGTCCAAATCTGCTCTTTCTAGGAGCTTGCATTCAGAGATGGTACATAATTGACTTTTTAACTGATTTTTCAATTTCTGACATGGACCCAACTTTACATACATGTGTGCAGGGAGTAGGGACATTAACTGATGAAGTTTCAGATTTTTAACATGCATACATTTAGAGTAATATCCACTTTTCCGCTAAAACCCTCCTGAACATACCACCGGTTCTAAAAACCTCTTAAACTGTGGGCAGAAAAATCACAAGAATTATGGTATCATTTATAAAATTTTCACATGTCCGCTCTATGAATGATCCATCTTTTTAAAGTTATGTTCTGGCTCCAAAGGGGTGTGGTTTCCTCTCAGCACAAGGTAGAAATACTGGTTTATCCAGTTCTGCCAAGCCAGCTTCTGTCTCCAGTTTCTCCCCCTCCCAGTTTCTGCCAAGAGTAAGCTACTTTTTACGACTGCTGTAATAAAACCTTTGCCTGAGTCCTGAAAGGCTCATTGTTCAAGAGGAAGCCATTTATGATCCTCTCAATAAACCCTCTGCCTGGGTGAAGGGAGTTGCATTGTTCACTCTCCTGCAGAGCACAGGTAATTCAATTATCAGAAAGATGGCATATCCTTAGTGTTGCCAGCAAAAGGCAGATTGGCCTGGGAACACAGTTGTGACTCAAGTTTCACTCCTGATGGGGGTAGCTGTCAAGCAAAATCAAGTTCCTTAAGCCAGACCTTCAGCTAACTGTCATGTTTTTTTTGTTGCTTTTTAACTTAACTTGCAATTTTACACAAGCAGCTAGAATGCTGATTCTAAGTGCAAAACTATGACATTTCAACAGTTACAAAGGCATGTGACACCAAACATAGGTCACTCATTTAATCTAAACATTTTCGATTTTAGTGTCTTTAAATCCAGTGCAACTTAAACTGCTGCAATCCACAGCTCAGCCAGTCTTGTTATAAACCTTCAAGTCACTTCAGAATATCACTTTACATTGTATCCACCTCTCAGTAAGTCTTTCTTTGGCCTGCTTTGGGTTCATTCAGTTTTACACAAAAAAGTAAAATCTGGTGTGGTTTTAAAATGCCGGCTTTTGGATAGTGGTGAGTACTGGTACTGCACCCATTTTTGAGATTTAAGAAATGAATTCCCCACCATTCTAGGTTGCATTTGGCAATCAGCATTGCCATTCCCAATGGTTTCAGACTACTGTGCGGGTAGTCCAATGGTGGTTTTAAAGCGCTTTGAAGCTAACCGGCGCTACTGTTTTTCCTTTGGCAACCCATTTCCCTCATGGCAACCCGGCCTTTCATTCTCGCACTGGTGGGTGGCAAGTGAGGCAACCATTTTGTTGGGCGCACAAACTGCGCAGCTTTCCTGGATTTCGGCGCACATGTGGGTTTTCCGCCATCTTGAATTTTCTAAGCCCACAGCACCAAATGTTGTGGCATGATAGCTTAAACGTGGGTCAGGACACCCAACAGTTATATGTGGCGCATGTCTTCTAATACATCCAAGGGTTAGTGGATGGTGTGAGCAGTGGACTATCAATACAAATATAAGGTGACATTGATAAACCTCTGCTGTGTTGGCAATTGATAACAGTCGCCTACTGCAGGGGTTGTTGCCTGGCCTCTGTACTGTTGCACCATGACAGGTACATGCTTTTCACTACTCCTACCAAAGCCTCTGCGGGGGGTTCTTGGACACTCCCATGGGGGTGGAGGGAAGGCTCTGGAGGTAGGATTGATTACAATCATGTCAATACTGTTACAAAAGCATCAAAAGCAAATATTGGCAAAGCTAGTTTTGTCTTTTGTGTGAAGGTCAGCAACCTGTGACTCTGCTGATATTTTGGACTACACTCCCAGTGATACCTCACCATTGATAATCCTGAAAAGGGCTGATGGGAGTTGGTGTCCAAAACATCTGGAGAGCAAAAGGATGCATTCATTATTCTTTATATCTTTAAAAATGGAGAAAAATGCCTTTATTGATATGATTTGTTTTGACAATTTCAGCAGTGGTGGCACCAGCCACAGGCTTTGAGGTTGCTGCCTCCCTTCCAAAATGTGTAGAAAGTTGCAGCCACAAGGCAGAACAGTGCATCAATGCTCACTCTTACCCATATTTCACTAGGCTGTTCTCCTCTTGCTAACGTTGCAAAGTAAAGCATTTCCTTCACTTGTCAATCACCAGTTGATGTGAATGCCACTGGATTCGCATCATGTGAATAAAGAAGATTGAGCAGTCACGGCTCTCAGAAATCTAAACTGGTAAAATACCAAGGTTCGAGATCCTGAATGAGCTCTGTGATTCACATGTTTGTAACGTTGTAAGAGACATAGGCACTCATTATAAGTTTGATGGTATCCTACCGGTAATTCTGGCGGGATACCAGCAAATTGACCTACTGTTTCCACTGCCTTATATCCTGGTATTACTGGGATATTCCAGGTGGCAGAAATCGTGGTAAATCCCCATTCCAGGGAGCACTGTAAATTTCCATGGAGGGGATTGCTGGAATTACCGGCACCGGCAGATTTAATAAGGTCAGATGTGAATGTGCTACTTTTCTGTCTGAGCTTTCAGAGACAGAGATGGGTTGAGTACAGATGCAGGATGACAATAGACAAATTGCGTACCACCTCCTCTGCTATGCCGTAAGTAATACTTTGTAAGAGTTGTTATTAGACTTTAATTTGTAGTCTCTTGGTGTGTAAATTGACAGACTTATAATTATAAATATAACACGTATCTGCACATTTGAGGCTAATTCCGGTTAATGTTGTGAGTAACTGGGCATTTGGTAATTTGGTGTCAAAACCTATTAATGAAGTCAGTAGCTTGCTTTTTATGGCAGCAGCTGACATGTGATAGTAATACCTCTCATACTAGTGAATACGACATAAAACAATACCAATAACTGGTATATTGTAAATGCCATTCAAATGCAAAATGCAGCAAAAAATATCTCTGCCAATGCGCGTTTTGATTGGTTTTTTTACCACGCTTTGCATGTTGTGGTAGTGCAAAACGTGATTATCACTTTGTAGCAGAGTGCATTGTGATGTATTGAGATGGGTTGAAATGCTTCTCCAGGTTGTATCTTCATGGCATTGATGATGAATTGAATTCACTTCTTCAGCAAAAAGGGTCAACACATTTTCTCAGCAACTAGCATTTTCTCTTGTCACAAAAAAAAATGGCGCACTCAGTTACAGATTTTCAATATTAACAAACATTGAATATAAACTATACCCACTTCAAAATAGTTCTTAGCGGAGATTCTGAACAAAAAATAGTGTTTCCTTCAATGAGATGTGTAATTTTGGAGATGCACAGTTCTGCAAAAATATGCTTGCAACAATGTGTATGTCACTGCAATCCCCGAATACACATAACATTGTAGTGAATACTTCATCAAACTATGTCAATTACTGGTATATTGTGAAGGCCTTGCAGCCACCCAATGTGTTGAAGCAACGTCTGACCTGGGTCTTAAACAGCATGTTTTAGAGTCTACTCATCTTTTAGGTAATACCTTAGACCTTATTGTTTCGGTAGATTAGTTCACTTCTGTTTCTCCTGCCTTCCAAATTCCAAGGTCTGATCATCTGGTGGTGCCATTTCTGATGCAGTCTCTGCCTGCACCGGTCACTTCTCAGACACAGAATGCACTCAAACGTAGCTCTGGCATTCAGTTAAGACAGATGCGAGTGTCTACTTTGTTAGAGATACATACGCTGGTGCCCATTCAGTTGACCTGTCATTTCTAAAACAGGTGTTCAACTCAGCAGCTGATGTATTTGCCCCTTTAAAATCTGTTAGACACTATGAACGACACACAGAACCTTGGTTCAAAGATAATAGGGTATTCCGCATTAAAAAGAGGCAAGCAGAACATAAGTGGCGCTACTCTTACAGGCTAAATCACAAACTGTTATTAGGTTCAATCACTAAGCAATGCTGTCAAGCCATTTGTGAAGCTAAATGTGCCTTCTATACTAAGAAAGTTGAGACTGCTTATAAACCACCTAAAGAGTTATTCTCATTGGTTCGGTCACTTTCATCTAACATTTCCTGCTTGGTAGGTGTGATTCTTTCAAAAGGGCATTGTAGCTCTCTGTCTGACTTATTTATCACCAAAATATAGGACATTTTGTCACAGCTGCCCGTTGTTCGCTGTGGCATTGGTGGTGTAGAGGTAAGCGAATGGCCCGCAAAGCGGTTGTTCCTCTCTGAGCAGCGTTTGTTCCATCACATTCTGCTGCGAGCGGTCTAGCTCTTTTCCAAATTGGTGGCTCACAGCTGCAACTTTCCTCATTAGCCGGTAAGCCACAGAACTCATCGCGTTGCAACACTCCTCGCTCCGGTTTTGGGTAAGATGCTAATTTTGCTTTTGCACAGCATTCCTTCTCCTGTGCCTTGACTCCACCTTGCTCCTCATCACTCCTGCTACCATCTTTCCTCTCTTCCTGGATTCCCCTGCTGGATCTCTACTGGCCTTGCTTTATCTTTCTCTGGTCCTGTTTAATCACCCTATTCCTGGTTCTCTCTTGCTTTCCTTGGGGAATTCTCTCTGTACACTAATACCATTGACAGTTCGCTGTGGACCTTTCTCATTGGTCCTCTCTTGTGACTCCATTTACTCCATTACCTACAGCTGCACATACAATCTGTCTGGACAAGGTTTTTGTGCCATCTGGCTTTTTCCTAGTTGTATTTGGACATATACTTCATGCACGCCGCTTTGCCCTCTGTATAGTCATCCACAGTACGCCATAGTTGCGACAAAAATAAGACCAAGAAGGACACATCTAAAACCTCTCAGAAAGGATCCAACTCATCAGACTCAGACTCAGGTGAGAGTTTGCAACACCTAGAGGTTTCTGTCCCGATGGCTCAAATGCAAGGTTAATCAATGCTGTTCAAGGGTTTTATGCAGAAGTGCAGAATCTAAAAGCAAGAATCCACCATTAAGACATCTGATGACTGCAAGAGATTCCCTGCACTCGGATGCGCCCGTAGGGGGGCTGAATTCCAGTAAATTTGATGGGACTCGAGGACGTTTGACACTTGCAATTGAGCGAATAGCAAGGTTGTCATGTTTCTGACATATATTCCGCCCATCACTGCCAATTGCATGGTCTCTGAGCACTCTGGCAGATCCAAAAATTACATAAGTAATACATACGGTACAGTCAGAATTAAACCCATAGATTCCTCCAAACTTGCAAGAAAGCCCGGCACCCGCGAATGGGCAATTACTGGGGAATTCTGGCCCCGCCGGACCCGGTAACTGCCCTTTCGCAGGTGCCGGAATCAGGTGATCCCCATTCTCATTTGAGCCCCATATGGCTCAATGGGATTGGGGATGCCTGTAGCACCGGCATCAATCATTACGGTGCCTGCGCTACAGGCATGCTGTGCTCGCGGGTGCCTTTCATTCCGCCAGGTTAGACCTGGCGGAATGAAAGGCACCTGCGATCACAACTCAGAGTTTGCCGGTCTGGTTACAACGGTACCAGCAAGCTTACCAGTACCAATGCATCCGGACCACCAAGCTCGTAATGAGGCCCAATGTGCATCTTATTGTACTGGGGAGCAACCAATTAGTACCTGCCCTGTGTTGGTCAACGGACCTTTGATTTTCTAAACCGGACAAACTGTCCGGTAAGCAACACGTAACCAACACATCACCAGCATGAAACTGTACTTCAAGAATCCGTCATCTGAAAAATATGAAAGGAAGGGAACACCTGTGCAAGACCGACCACATGCTTAAATTGCCCACACACCCATAGTGGCACACCAGTGTCATAATGTACCTAACGGAGATTCAGAACAAAACAAGATCAATTTAAAGTCCATTTCGTATGAACACTGTAACCATAAAAAAAAAAACATTCAGATATATAACGATCATAAAGAGAAGACAGCTCTGCAGCAAGTGTATGGAAACTTACTGAAGCTACAAGCCGAGGACACAGTGAAACTGTTGCGTAGCCATGCAAGTAGTGCCGGGCGTCCAGCTATGATGCGCAAGCTAGGCACGTAGAACCAGGAATGATAGAATAATAGATAAATAAGCACCATATTGGAATGGCCATCCATGCATCCATGCATAATTATATATACACGAGTCCCATCTACTACTCTTGGTCTCCAGCTTAGACATTTTAAATATCATTCAACCACATTATCTAGTAAGACCCCTGATGTATCCCTCTGTCCATCAACTGCATCATGTGGGTCAGGCAGCAGTGCCACACATCGAGGCAGATCTTCCTGTGCATGCCATTACTGAGAGCAATATTATGTGGCACTGCACAAGCACGCTCTATGCTGCAGATTGTCACTGGGTTGTAAAGTAGCACTCACCCAAAGGGCTTTACGCAACTGAAGAATGACTTGAGTACCCGAACTGTATGCTCCACGGGATTCTTGGTACATACGATGCATATGCTGTGGTGTAACACTGTCGGGCTCTAGTCAATGAGTTCATGTAAAAGGTGACTCGTGTCTGTTCAGGGAGTAACCACTGTAGCCAGTAGATGTGAGACGCATCATGTAATGTCTGATGGCATATGTCCATGTCAAAGTATGGTGAAGATTGTGCATCTGGACTTATCATGTAATGGCATACACATACAATATAGAGCGCCTTGGGACCAATTCCGTTGATGACGGTGCGCTATATAAGTACCTTTAACCTAATATAACAATTTGATATTGACTCTGTCATATATTATCGGTGCATTCAAAGAATGGCAGTGTATCCTATTCCTGTATAGTTGTTCTGTAATAAGGGGGTATAATGGCCACACAAGTGCATTCAATGGCTTGACAAATCGTACGGATGCAAGCATTGTTTCAAAATTTCCTCCATATCCCCCCCCTTGTGCCATTCCCCCTCCTGTGCGAGCCATTCAAATGTTTAGAGAAGTTTCCCCTCAAACCTTTCTTGACATAAGTCTTTTATCACATCACAAAAAACAAGATATACTGAGTTACAATCACTGAATCTGCCTGACTCCAAGCAATTATGGGATGTGCTACTCAGTCTGACAAGAAATGTTACTTGAATTTATTTCACCCATGGCCACTTGTTTTTTTCTTCTCCTGTTGTAGCAGTTAGTTACTTCGTACAGACAATCACAAACTACCCCCTTCTCCTGTTCCTTACGGCTTAAGACCAAAATTAGCTCATGTATGCTGATAAGTACATTCACACACAATCAATAAAAGGTCCCAGACCCTGGTGTCTTTTTCATACAAAACCTTTGCTACTTCATACACACGGACACATCCGCTGTGGAGAGTGTTTTATCTAAAAGGATGATATCACTTCACAAACAATAAATAATAATATAATAGTAGTAATAATAATAATAATAATAATGATAATAATAATAATAATGATGATAATGAAATGCATACTTAATACTTCATCAATCACGGGTTAGTGTAGCAAGAAATCTTAACAAAAAGTGTAGATGTTCAAAAAATGCATGAGCATCTATTGTCAGAGAGGACAGAAAACAAAAGAGAGGGAATGAACACAGTACTTCTATTTCCCTTATCGTCCGGGACAGTGTATTTCTATACAGTCATTTTTCTATTGTCGTTCCTCCTGTGTGTTGACCCTCCTACTGTCCTGTCTCTTTTATCTCTCTTAATCTCTGTGGGACTATCAATGTCCAATATCCCCGTTGTTTATTTCTCAAAGGATGTAGAAATAGTATTGTGTGGCCTGTTATTCCAAGGATGACACCATCCCAGATAAGGTTTCCCTGTTTGTTTCCAGATGGCCTTCATCAGGAGAAAAGTTAATTATTCTTCCACTGGTCGAAACTCTTTTAACCCAAATGTTGCCCAGATAACCTTGTTCAATTGGCTTGACAGGGTAGTACATTTCTTTTTTGCCGCTTTCACGGTGACCAAACATTTCCTCTATTTTGTCAGTGACTGTCTTCACTGCATCTACCTCCTCAATGTTGTGCTGCAGACAGACCGGTGCAAGTTTCCACGCTTGCTCAATCACAGGACCTCCCACATGGTCTATACCTGCTACTGCTGCCTGGAAACTGGACCAACCCAGGATCAGCTAGTTAGGGAGTAATGCATTTGGTTGACAGAATTCTGTTAAAATACCGCCATGCAGAATTGTATCAATAACTTCCCTTATGTTACAATTATGAATACCAATTACTTTGCAAATGAAGTTACACCTATCTGAGATTCTCAACTAGTTAGATGATGCATACAATACTTGATTGTCTGGATGCATTTTTCCCAGAGAAAGGACCATAGGATCTGACTCAGTATGTCTTTGCCCTCGGTAAATTGTTCACGATTCTCATTCAAATAAGTCCATTCCTGAGAAAGAACTTGGCAGTGGGGGTTACTGGCAGATTCTAAATGTCCATTACTTCCCTATACATAATAATCATCAAGGGAGGAGGCCAACACCATCCTGGAACGAGCTCACAGTCACATGGAACAGCACTCAGAGGATGAAAGACATTCCACACACTGACATTTAGACCACATAGCAATGTTCTTTAATAGTCAAGGCAGAAGCTGTGATCCTTGATTCGTACCCAAAGATGGCCGAAAATGAGTGCCTACCAAAGGAGCCTCCAGGGGACTCCTACAAGACAAGAAGTCATGAGAGATGTCACTCTCCCATGAGTGCACCTCTTGAAAGACTAAAAAGCCATACCCAACCTAAACTCCATGACTTTCAGCTACCGACTTGGAGCTCGATTGATTGAAAAAGGTGCATCGATCCCGCAGATCCTGCACGCCGAGAACATCTCTATTCGCGATCCTGCATGCATTGGTTTTTATGCACGTTCCGCCTATTCATGGAATTGTTCACACAAAGTAACTGTATATGCATGTCACGGCCGGAATGCCCACAGCACGCCCCCACACAAACAACACAACCTTTGCGCCTACCGTTGCCCAACCAACTGCGTGCAATCCCCAATAATTTGTGTGCACTCAAGTCACGATCAGCACCACTCAACTTATGATCAACATTACTCAACTTACGATCAGCATCACTCAATTTATGATCAGCATCACTCAACCTGCATCCCCTCTGTAAATTACAATCAGCATCACTAAACTTACGATCAGCACCAATCAACTTGCGGGAACCGAATTAACAAGGTGCTGATTAATAGCGCCGAAATTGGGTGGAAAATGGTGATTATTACCTCCAGCAGAAAGCTGGAGGTAAAACTCCCTTTTTCCGCCCAACTAGAGATTGGGTGGAGCTGGAAAAGTAGCAGTAATAGCATTACTGCAGAATTTTACTGCTCCACCCAACTCGTGATGACCCCCATAGTGGTCGAATGTCCAATGCTTAGGGAAATCAGGACACAATATCTGAGCCGCTTCTTCTTACTAAGAGAAGTGAGTTCAACTGATGACATTTGGAATTGGTTGAATACAGGTAATGAAACATTTTTAACTGCTGACGTTATAAGAATGTCGTTTCAATTAGATTTTTATTAAAGACAGATGAATTGGTTGTTTTTAGAGCAAATTAATTGTCTTAAAATGTAACTGTTTATTTATTTTGCTTTCTACTTATGTATTTAATGTGTAATTAATATGTTGTAATGTAATATTGTTGGATTTTTATATTAATATACTTTATATTTGAATATTGTAATTTCTTGTATGTGTTTGTGAAAGATCATTGTATTGATCAAAACTCAAATAAAAAAATACTCATAGAAGCAGAATGAATAAATATGTAAACCTCTCAACACTGGATTGCACAATTGAGCAATGGTATGTGTGATGCTGGAAATGCATTGAGAGGCAGGGCCTCCCTGTCCTTGTCCTGTAGTCCTTTTTCATTTGTGTTCTGTATTGTTTTCTGCCCAGGAGTCCATGTGGGATTCTTGGCAGTGCAGCTCTTCCTGTTTTTGGTTTGGTGTACAGACCCATGGGATACCCTTATGACACTCATGGGTGGGGGTGCAATCCTGTGCCCCTAGTGTATGTTTCTGGGCACCTGTGTGTGGCCCACAGAGCAGGGTATGGGCTGGTGGAAGCTCCATGCTGGATTTGACAGGTGCTCTGAGTATCCTCCATTTTGGGATACCCAGGCACTGCCATGTGAATCAGCTGATTCCTGATAGGAAACAAGAAAGCCCCTGTGGCCTCTTGCTTTCTATTGCCTGTTACCTTGTTTTCCTAGAGTCCTGGGAAGCCCTGACTCTGCCCCTTCCCTCTGACTGGCTGTTGGATGGAAGTTCCATATATGGTGTTGTTGTGAAGCCAAGGCCAGATTGGCTGGAGCCTTCCCAGTGACTCTATGTTGTGGGTACACCCTATGGGTGTTACCTGGGTGAATGCAGTGTGTGGCCAATGTGTACTTCATGTTGTGGATTTCTGGTTTCTGGTATGAGAGACAAAAGACTGAGACAGCCCTGCCCAAAACTGGCATGAATGCAGTGTGTAGTGTTGAATGGCTGTGTACTTGTCCCAATACACATTCCTTGTTGTGAGTGTCTGAGAGGGAGGAGTATGGCCTGAATGCACTGTATGCCTGATTGGCTGACTGACTGCATGAATGCCCTTCTGTATGATTGGCTGCTGAGTGTGACCCAGCAGTGTGGATGAGAGACAGAATAGTATATCTGGGGACCTCTCACCACTTGAAATTGTTCAGAAGCTGAGTTGACACTTGCAGAGTAACTGGAACTGCTTATCCTCAACGCCCAGCTGGAAGAAGAAGAATTGCTGCTACATTTGCTTTGACCCAATCCGAAAGCTGCCAAGTTTGTCGAGGACTGATCCGAGAGAGGACCTGGCTAGGCGCCCTCTTCCCATGCTCTGAGGGACCATCGGGCATCGCTAAACTTTGCCGAAGCTCCCTGGAGGTCAGACCCTCGAAAGGCTGCCGACCGGAGACGAGGACTGCCGAGGAGAACGAAGTTAAGCACCCGGACACCGACACCGTCGAAGTCCATTGTCGTCGACCAGGGTTCGGAGTATCACTGTAACCACTGGAGGCCCGTCGAAGCCGTGTTGCCAAGAAGAGGGGACCGCTTGACGCCGTGCCATCGATGACCGGAGCAGCCCGCTCCTTTGTCTAAGGCTGTTGAATTGAAGGACTCCTTTGTCCGTACCGTTGACCGCTTTATGCCGCCGGAGAAAGTTGAGGACGCTGACGCGCCAAGGAGAATCCGCCAGTGGGTTTCCCGCCACCCAAAGACCACAAAGACTTTGATGACTCAACGCCCTGGTCGTGCCACAGTTCTTCAGAACTCTTTGCGGTCCTGAACTATCAATCGCCGAGGTGCCTGGCACACCTCATCCTCGCAGGACATCGCCGACGAGCACCGCCTGGATCGACGCCGTAGTCTCGACACCCTCGAACCTTTCATCGACGCCGTTGATGCCAATTTCGCATTCTTCAACGCATCTAGATGATCCATGGCTCCTGCACTAAAGGGAGTCACTCAAGAAGGATCCATCGACGCATCTTCGAAGAACTCTGCTCCACCAGTTGCATTGGGGGGTAGAAACATTATAGAAGGAAATAAGACTTATAGAACAATATATGGACTGGGCTTGTGATGCATCTTTGATTTACAGGTTGCCCAGGTTGGGGGATCTCCACACAGAACTGTGTCCAGTGGGTAGGGGCCAGTATTCTGCCAATTGTTCTAACCAACTGCTTTCCTCCTATGTCTATTATTGGTTGCCTTTATTAAGTGATCTGTGTGACATTTGACCAGAGTATAGTTGATGCACTTTAATGAGATCTGATAATAATTGTGGTACCACTTTAGAACTGTATATATATTTACCATTGTAGATGTTCTGAGCACAAAGTGAGTTATTGTGATAGTGTAAATAACCATGAATATTAATCATATAAAGACTGTGTTTTAACTAATACAGTGTGTGGACATTCCTTTGTGGGGGCTTGGGGACTACACTGTACTTAAGAACCAGCCTGCATCACCTCCTGAGGAGCTAGGCCTTGATTGCTCGTCCATTGCTACCGTAATAGAGAATCTTGGCAGGGGTCCTCTGTGCCTATCCTCTACCATATAGAGAGCAGAGGTACAGACTCCTCCCTTCAGTCTTTACAGCATGAGCACGTGTTCTCTGCAAACAAGGCAAAAGCACAATGATTATTCAAATATCATCATAATCTGCTCATTGCAATATTAATTCCAATGTAGGTGAATTCAACCTCAATCTCCCTGCTAAACTTTTCCCTGCGTTCTTCAAATTGGAAAGTGTCGTACTAATATTGAAGAAACCCACTTCTGACCCAAACACCCCAGTGAACCATAGCCAGTTTCTCCCCTTCCCTATTAACCAAAGGTCCTTAAGCGGGTGTCTTTCAACTGGATCACCTTGAGTATAATGTCCCTGGAGATGACCTTTAGTCTGGCTTCTATAGAAAACACTCCACTGAGACTGCATTCATTCATGTCCCTACCTGTCTCTTTGAAGCTTATCACTCCAAACTATGCTCAGTACCCATCCTTTTGGACCGCTCTTCTGCTTTTGACATGGTCGGCCATTTCTCTTACGTCCTCACACACCAGTATGTATCTCCTCCTACCTGGAAGGTCAATCTATTAACATCTTCTGGAACTGGGAACTCTTTGAGCGCACCCTGCACTCATTCTTCCCTCATAAGGATCAGTCCTTGGACCTTTGCTCTTCACCCTCTATGGTTCTATAATAGGAAGAATTATCTCATCCTTTGGCTTTCACTATCACCTGTGAGACATGTTTTGTTCTTACATTCCTTCATCCCAGCCATCTTGCAACAGATTACCAACTGCCTCACTATAATTCATCATTGGATGGCTACCTAATGCCAAACTCTTCAAAATCATAAGTCATCTTTCCCCCAGCTTTTAATGTATCCCTATCATCCCGTCACCTATTTCCTTCCCAACTGACCTTCTTGCTCCCTCACCCAAGGCTCATAACCTTGGGGTCCTCTTTGATCGCATCCTCTGACTTTGGCAAATAATCACTACCACTGTCTCTGCTGCTCATATTAACCTTCTCAATTATCAGAAAATGTGTCCTTTCCTCATTAACCAATCTGCAAAAACTCTAATCTTCAGCCTTGTGCTCAGCAAACTTGACAACTATTCAAGCCTACTCCTTTGTCCTCCTCTCTACTCCTTCCTCTATCAGGAGAAAGTCCTCAACATTGCTACCCGAACTCTTTACAACCTATCCAGAGCCTCCCCATTCTACCAACCAGAGATGCACGTGGACTCTCCATGCACAACCAATACCTTGTTAATGTCCTTCTCCTAGTCTACAAAACTATCAATGTCCTTGCTCCTCAGTACCTGTCGGATTGTAACTCTGTTTACTCACCATCACATTGCCTTTGACCCTCCACTGTACTCAACTGCACTGTCCCAAGCCCCCCTTTGCCTCCTCCCATTTCCACTTTTTCTGACTGCTCACTTCCGTCCACTGTAACCCTCTGCCCTTAACAATCAAAGTCAGCCCACCTGTGGATCTCTTCAAAACTCTGCTTAAAATTCACTTGCTTGCTGAATAGACAGCTCAGTCTGCTCTCTTCCACATCCTCCCTACTTGTTCCTCCCACTCCCTCCTGTGATGCTTAAAAATATATTTTTGCCAATGTATATATTGCTGCTCTTTGAAGCCCTTGCCAATTATCTTAATATTAACTTCGTAAGCCGCCTGTTTTCTCATATGTGTTTGTTGTTGTTTGTTTTGTTTTAACCCTGTTATATGTCCTCTTAAACTGGCTCCCCACTTGTTCTCATCCGTGTGCTGTTGTACAGGAACCATTCATGGGAATGCCTCCGGCAACTATAAATGTGTTATTGTAAGCAATGTCTGACCAAAATTGACATCTCTGTTATTCAAATAAATACAATACAATATGTAAAATAATGCATTTGCAGTGGTTGGCACTGTAAGGACAGTCAGAGCAAATTTGCTTACTGACCCCACCAGGGCAGTAGGCTAAAATTGACAAATGGTGAGCACATTCATACACAGTATTATTGTATTCGAAGCCGAATCAGTATACAGTCTGCAGCATACACTGCCTGATACAGCGTTCTCGAAGGATGAATAACCGAGAGATGAAAATGCCTGTCAAATGATGCAAATGAATTGGTATAATCTCTAGAGCTTGTCTCAGCAGGTACACAAGAGCACTATTATTGGTAACAGATTAGGAGAAAATTATTGCAACAGTCATCTTTTGTTTCATGAGCAATTTTTCACGGTTTCATTTTCTCAGCTCTGTGTACCTAGGGAAATATTCTTCAGTAACACTGTGCAGATAACAAATGTATTTCACTCCTTGATTGAATATAACAAGACTAATAAAATATGAAGACGTAACAGAGGTAATAACACAGGCTGCCTACCATCTTAACTGAATACCAAAAGACTGCCAAAAGCATAGAATACCCAGGTCGATCACAAAAGCACGGTTTGCTCCTTTTTCTCTCTGCACCAATTGAAGTATGATAGAAACCCGTGTCCATGATTCAAAGACATGTTGAAAACTTGGGGTATGATTTACAAAGATCTGCAAAGGGATACAGGGTGTCTTTGCTTTGCACCTCGGCTCAACATATGTACTCTCCTAAGTTCCCAATTCATGAAGGGGACTTTGAAGGTAAAAGGGTACAACATCTGCTATGTCTGTGTCACCATCATGCAATTCTCCTATGCGAGATTTCAAGACAATGGTCAGTGGGTGGTCAAGGAAAGTCAATGTTAATGACGTAGTGTACCACACTAGGGAGTAAATCACACAGTTAATGAGTCACTCATTAGAAGAATCAATTTCTGGTGAATGCAGGAAACACAGACAGAAAGCAAGAGCAATTTTTAGCAGGAGATGAAACCTGCGCGGAAAATGTAGCAAGCTAAGCTTGGTTTTATTTTCCAGTTTTCAATGTTCCTCCTACACAGACAAGACACGAAAAGGAGGAAGAAGTTATTCAGACAAAGAGTGACTCCAGTTATAATGACAAATGAGGACGTGTCAGGGAATTTTTACTTAGCATAGCAGCTTGAACCTCTCATAAAACAGGAACTTCCCTTCTGTGTCAGTCTTTCTGAGTGCATTTGGAGAAGTGAGAAGATACTGTGCAGTTAAACATTTATTTCAGGTTTTGTGGTACATAGATGCTGATGTTTATCCAATGGCCACCAGATTAATACCACAGCTTGATCATCAACAGTAAGAAGTTGCTTTGTGCACATTCTGAATTTTTAATAACAATGATAAAATACTACTAACAATAGTACTTGTACAAAAACAACTACTGCTACTACTAGATTTAAATTTGGATGTATTTAGTAATCAAGCCTTTCGTGAGAGAAGATAAAACAGTTTAATTCAATATAAGGATAAAATTAAAAAACCCTCAATGTTTGATGCAATGTACACTGTGCCAAACAAACCCTCCAAGGTAGCACACTTAAAATCACAGATCGAGATTAGGGCCCTCATTCCGAGTTTGGCGTTAGGGGATACCGGGCACCGGTAAGGAGATCGGTGCCGGTAATCCCCTACTGCCCGATTCCAAGGTCCTCTAACAGGACCCGTAAGGTACTTTTGGCCAGACCAAACATACCTTACGGGTCCTGTTAGGGGACCAGGGTGCAAATAACGGGCTTGCCATTCGCGAGGCCGTTATTTGCGCCCTTCCCATTCCCATTGAGCCCTATGGGGGCTCAAATGGGAATGGGGAAAGGCATTTTGAATGGGGACTTACTCGTCCCTCCAAGGTCGGAATGGACCGGTAATTCCCCATTGAACAACGCTGGAGGCGGTACCGGTATGGTAGGCAGCCATGGAGCTAATTGCTCCATGGCTACCACCATACTCAGAATGAGGGCCTAAGTATTTGCACTGGCCATGATGCTATTTATTACTAGGGGTGAGCAAAAGTTTAACATGCAAAAAATGGCTTCTCCCTTTACCCCCAACATTAGCATTGCAGTTCCGCCGCCATTGAAATTTCACCCGGTTTTGTGTGGTTTTGCATGGAGCGTGGTGTTTCGTTTCCATGTCAGTTTTTGTAGCTCGATGAGAAACTGCGCAGGGGTCTTTTTTTTATGTCCGTGTTTGTTTCGTGCAGTGACACGAGAACATTTGTGTGGCTTTTGTCTAAATCATGTTAGTTTCGCACAATGCCACGACAAACTTCACCATTTTTTTTCAATTTGTGATAGGTTTACGATGTGTCACTAGAAACCTCGTGCATGTCTTTTTTCAGTCTGTGCTAAGTTCGCGACACAAGAAAATTCATGCAGGACATTTTTTGATCAGGACTAGTTTCATGCAGCGGCATGAGAAACTTTGTACTGTTCTATTTTGATCAGTGGAAGTTTCATGCATTGGCACCAGAAACTTTGCACGGTTTTCCAGGATCCATGCTATTTTCACGAGAAACTTCGCTTAGGCTTATTTTAGATACGTGCTAGTTTTGTTTTGCAGCACGAGAAACTTTTTCATGATTTTCTGAACTATGCTAGGTTCACGTAGCGGCACAATAAAACTTTGCGCAGCTTCTTATTCGATTCCATTTGTACTAGTTTTATGCAGCGGCACAAGAAACTTTGTGCCACTGTTTTGAATGGTTGGTTTGCGCAGTGGCAAAAGGAACTTTATTCATACTAGGTTCATACTCGGTTCACGCAGTGGCATGAGAAACTTTATGTCGCTCTTTTTGATCCGTGCTAGATTCATACGTTGGCATAAGAAACTTTGAGTGGCTAATTTCAGTTCACAAGATGGCACGAGAAACTGCAAACCTCCCTTTTCAATACACACTGGTGGCGGACTGCAGATTGCAGAGAACCATATAAAAATCCTACAGATTTCAATTCTGCGGCTGGCAGAGTGGAATTTCACAATTTCCCCCAGCCCCACACATTATATCAACATGCATGAAATCTGAGGGGACGGGAGAGGTAATTATGTGTCAAACCCACCCTTAAAGCCCCTCACACATTTCTCTCTTTGTTTACAAGTCCCATCAGTAGACCTCTCAGAGACTCTACAAGATGAGCAGGCCTCTCAGAGCCTCCACTGACTCCATGAGGCGCTGGTGTCTTCAGGGACTGCAGCCTTCCATTCTGCCGCAGGTAGGCCTCGCAGGATCTAGATGCTTGCAAGGCGCTTTTTATGTGCTCCAAATATCTTTGCACTGCCACATTTACTAATGATCTTTACCCATCATGTGATCAGTGTGAGTGTGCGCTGGGTGCATTTCTTCTTCGTGGACTGGTCATACTTCATTTCAATTTATCAGCCTGAAGAATGACTTTCATAGCCCTACCTGAGGCAGCTGGATGCTGCTGTTGATTGATTCTACAACTAATTGACCAATCCTGAAACCATCAGGCGAACACCGGCCCCCCTCCCCGAAGCTTATCCCTCACTTCCTCCTTCTCCCCTCTGAAGCCGGACAATGAAGGTCAGCAGACCTCTCAGAGCCTCCACCAACACCACACAGCTCTGTGTCTTCAGGGACTGCATCCTTCTATTCTGTAGCAGTTAGGCCTCGCTGGAGCTCAATGCTCGTGGGGTGCTTTTAATGTGCTCTAAATATCTTTGCCCTTCCACATTTAGTACTGATATTCCCCCATCATGTGATCAGTGTGAGTGTGCACTGGGGCATTTCTTCTTAGTGGACTGGCTATACTTTATTTTCCGAATTCATCATTTCAATATGGCTGCCTGAAGAATGACTTTCATAACCTTACCTGAGGCAGCCTGATGCTGCTGTTGATTGGCCTGTTTTACAACCAATTGGGCAATCCTGAAGACGGCTGGTGAACGCCGGTCCCCCCTCACCCAAGTCCCACTCCTAAGGCTCCTGTCTGTGCCTTTCCGAGCATGGCTGGACTGTAAGCCCCCCCCCCACTTTCTCCATCCTCCACTGCAGCACATCATTGAAGTCACCTGGTCTTAGAGGCTGTCTGTGACTCCTCTTGCCCAGCACACCAGATCTCACGGCACCCTGCAGATTTATTTGTCAGTAAGCAGCTCACCTAATTCGACTCACCTTGACATTACACCTGCAGCCACTTTTCATTTTCATGTGTTTAGTGTGCCTTGCTTACAATCACATTTTGGTGTTTTTGTTTTATACATCTGCAGCCACTCTTCATTTAGATGTGCAGTGAGCCTCCCCCTTCCAACCATCTCACCCCCTCCTCTCCTTCAATGTGTCTCTTGCACTTATTTTCTCTGTTCGTCTTACCCTACGCCCCGCCTCCCCTCTCTCATTCTTCATGTAAAGCTCTTCCATTTTTGTAATGACTGTCAGGCATGTGCAATATTTTTAGTTATATGTGGTAACGGTTTGTATTCCTCGTGTTTTATGTTATACCACTAAATGCATAGCACTTGCTCATTCTGAATATACCAATCCCTCTTAAGAATGTTAATCTTTGTTAAGCTTCTCAACCTCCCTGCGTTGTAGTGAATTGAAAGGCTTGTTAAGTGTATAGGCTCTATATATTTATTTATGTATTTATTTAAATTTGTAGAGTGCACGGCAGCCCGCAGGCATTGAGGCGCTATGTCAGAGCTTAAGAAGGCTTGATTGAGGGTTACAAAGAAGCCGCCCAGTATTACTTGTTACTATTCAGTTCAGAGAAAGTGTTTACAGCGTAACACAGAGTACATGCAGGTGCAAATTGTCATAGAATCCATGTTAAAACAGTCAGACAAAGAGGTTAGTTTTGATGACTTTGCGAAAGGCTGAGTGGGATTCAATGGACCTGATGTGGGGCAGTAAGGTGACTGCAGGGATATAAATATAAATGACCAATAAATAAATAAAATAAATTTAAAAAAGCAGCAGTCAACTAAGTGATACCTGGGTGGAAATCCACCAATAGGAGTGTCATTGCTGCATCATCATTATTCAGCAGCCCTTCTCTACTAGGGCGATAACCTTTTTTCGACTATAAAAAGTAACATCTTGGCAATTGCAGGAGGAAATGCATCAGGGTTTCATCATCCATTTGGCAAACTCTGCAAATCGAGATGGCTGAGCGGTTCCATCTCTTCATGTCTCTTGCCAGTGTAAAAAAGGCATCTCTCATTTGGTTTTTAGAGAATTCCTAAATATGGTTGCTGGTAATAATTTGCCCCCATAAATGTCTAGCCAGGTTTTATTGTTGATGTGGGCCAGTCCACCAACTTTAAGGTCATTTCTACAATTGTTTTTCTCCAGTTCCAGTTTTGCGAGGAATGGGTTTTAAACTGCTACACTTTCTGGGGTTGATTATACGTCCCTTCCTTCCTAACACTGGCAAATCTTCCATAAGCTGCTTTCTGTAATGTGATATGCACAAAAGGGTCAAATGTACCTTCCAAGACAAATTTACCATATTATTGTTGTCATGCTTGCAACCCAACACCCCAATCTTGCCCTTCTCTCAAACCAAACCACTAACCTTTGTCACATAAAACCCCATTTTTAGGCATTTGCAGAGACTGGGGGCTTCCATATGGACCACACTGGTGGACAAATGGAGGGGCAGGATGCTGGACTGCATTCTGCAGAAGTCCACATAATCATGTGAGTCTTCTGAGTTCATAGGGGACATTTTGGTGAGCAAAGATACCTAAGCCATGCCCACTATCGCTCATGTGCTTAGCATTTGAGGAACTTAACAGGCCTACCTGCAAGTGATCCTTTCTCCATCTTGATCGACTACGAGCAGCTACACCCGCTCCTCAGTACAAGCAGAAGTTAATGTTCATTGCACAGTAAGACATGAAATCTTTGCTAAACATGACATACTTATCTTTACTGGGCTTCCGGGTTACTCCACCTGATCTGACCACGAGAAAACCAACTCAGTGAAGGTCCTTGTTACCTGAAAGAAAAGCAGGGATAAGTACACGTGAATCGCACAGCATGTGGGGGGATTTTCTAAAGACAATTTACAATGTCAAACTTGGGTGTATTCTGCATTTAGCTTAAAAGTCAAATTGGGTGCATTCTGCATTTAGCTTGAAAGTCAAACTTCGGTGTATTCTGCATTTAGCTTGAAAGTCAAAATTGGGTGTATTCTGCATTCAGCTTGAAAGTCAAACTTGGGTGTATTTTACATTTCACTTTGCCCATTGATTGTAAACTGCTAGCTCAGTGACTGTTCCATACCGCTGTAGTTGCATACTCCTCCCACTGCCTCCTCTCTCTTCCCACCCATGGCGCTCTCTGTTTCTCTCATCTATTCCAACTGCTTCTCTACCAACTATCCTTCCCTTCTCACTAAGTCTGGAAATAAGAAGTTTGAAAAGGATATCTTGGACCCCAGGTCTCCCAATCTCTGATACCTATTCCAGCGCCTCTTCTAGACACACCTTCACCGACATCCTCTTTGTCGTTACTTTGCCAGATCTATGGAGCCTGGATATGATCTCTGTGCTCTGTCCTGTCTCTTCCTCCTCCCTTAATTGTGGCACTCGCTGGGAAGTCCTCATGGATTCCTTTGACTCCTCTAGAGACATCCTTAATGTCTACTTTAATTGGCAGTGTCATGGTCCAAGCTCCTCAGGCCAATCTCCTCCTCTTTGATAGGCGGTACCCTCCCTCATCAACTTCCTTTCATCTCCTGCTGTCCCCGCCTCTCATTCCTGGTCTACCTTGCCAACTCTTCCCTCCTCCTCTGCCCCACTTCAGGCTACCTCTACACCACTGCAGGGGATACCTCTGATTTTTACCCCTCCCTGGAACATCTTTAAGGCTGGCAACCTTCTTTATCTTGCCACTCTCAACTCTCACTCTGCTGTCAAACACTCCTCTGACATCTGACACCTCCTGGAAGAACTGGACCTTGATGTCCTCGGTCTTACAGAAACATGGTTCATGGCCAGCTCTGTCACAAGCATTGACACTCTCCTCCCTGATGGCTACAAGATCCTCTTCGCACCCAGATCTACCCGGCCTGGAGGTGGTGTAGCCCTGATCTTTCCTGAGTGGATTACTGCCACTATCATTCTCACTCAGATGTACCCGTCTTTTGAATGCATTGTCTGCAGGCCCTCAATCTCTCCTAGCCAGTCTCTTACTGTTACTACTCTCTACCGGTCACCTGGTCAAATTAACTATTTTGTCTCTGAGTGGGCTGACCTCTCCTCCTCCCTCCTGGCCTCAACCACTCAACTCCTCCTCCTTGGTGACCTCAACATCCACCTCAATTCTTCCTGTCCCTCAACTCTGCTCTTTCGCAACCTCTGCAAATCCCTCTCCCTCTCTATCCTCCCCTCTGGTCCGACGCACTCTGCAGGTCACACACGTGATGTCTATCTCCTCTAGCCTCCCCCTCTCTATCCCACTAACCACTCCTCTCTCCTGAAGTGACCACTTCCTCCTCTCCTCTCATCTCTCACTCTCTTCCCCCCAAGGCAAGCCTACCCCAACACTGCCTCCTACCTTGTCGGATATCTGGCCCGTGAAGCACGTTTCAGTTGAGGCTTTCGCTGCCACCTTCTCTCACCCCCACCTCTTCTGGCTGACTCACACCCGGACACAGCCCTGTCCCTTCTCTACTGTATTGCAGATACTCTTGATGCTCTTGCCCCTGTCATGAGGATCTGTTTGAAGTCCAACGCCAAGTGCAATTCCTGGTATGACTCTGACCTACCTACACTTTTTTAACCTAAGTGTAGGGTGGATGAGAAGGAAATGGAGGGCTTCTTGTTCATCCTCTGACTAAATGGCCTGTCACCTGCTCCAAAGGCAATACCGACTCTGTGTCCTCACCAAGAAGAGAGTCCACATTCAAGCCTGTGTCTCTGCAGCATCTAACAACTGGGCTGAACTCTCTAAAATCTGCAAGGAGCTGACCAACCCTGCTGCAGTCTCTACCCTTCCTCTTGCCTCCCAGGGTCTCTGCAATGCCCTTCCTCTCACTTTATCTCAAAACCCAGGACAACCTGTCCGCCCTCTCCTCCACTCCCCCTCTTATCCCCTCTCATTCTGTGCCCGCTGACCCTACTTCAACCAACCACCCACCCTCTTTCACATCCTTTTCTATTTTCTCCCCTGATGAGGTCACTAGACAATTCTGATCTATGAAAGCCTCATCAAAAGAGATTCATCCCTGTTCCTCTAAAACCATCAAGGACCACATTGATACCCTTGTTCTGGCCCTTGCTGATTTTTGTAACCTCTCCTTTGCCTCCGGATTCCTCCCCTCTCCTCTGAAGCACTCCTTTGTGCATTCTCTTCTTAAGAAACCCACAGCCGACCCTTCTTGCCCGGGTAAGTATCGCCCAATTTCCATTATTCCCTTTCTTGATAAACTCCTGGAAAAACTGCCCATCTCTCAGCTCAACGTTCACTCCGAATCTGTTGGCTCTCTCCATGACCACCAGTCTGGCTTCAGATCTGCCAGAAGCACGGAAACTGCTCTCCTGAACATTCGTGAAGATCTGCTCTCCAACCTTGACTCTAACATTCCCTCTGTCCTCATCCTACTCGATCTCTCTTCTGCCTTCGACACGGTCAACTATACAATCCTGCTCAACTGCCTCCATGACAACCTGGGTATCACGATCAGGCTCTGGCCTGGCTGACCTCTTTCCTCTCTGATCGACCCTCCCAGGTCCAACTTTGGTCCTTCCTATCATCTATCTCCCTCTCTACATGTGGTGTTCCTCAGGGGTCTAATCTATCGCACTGGCTTTTTAACCAATACCTGTCAACTCTCGCCCACAGCATTGGCCTGTTCTGCTCAAATTTCCAGTGTTACGCTGATGACACTCAACTCATTTTCAGGCTGCCCTCTGCCACTTCCTCTCCCTCTCCGATTGCCTAACTGCCATTCAAGATTGGTGTGCCGCCAATGATCTATGTCTGAATGCTAGCAAGACAGAGATCCTCCTGATTGGCACAGCTTCACCATCCTTTCACCTCAGGGTCATCTTTGACTCCACACTTTCCTTCTATGCCCAGATCTCTGCTGTCTCTAAAAAGTCAACCTTCCTACTTCACCTCCTCAGAGGTACTCTGCCATTCCTCTCCTTCCCCCAGAAGCTCACTGTCTCCCAAGCTCTGGTTCTCTCTAGGTTGGACTATTGTAACAGCCTCTTTCTAAATGTACCTGCCTCTACTCTCTGTCCTCGGCAACTAATCCAGAACAGGACTGTGAGACTTGTCCTTGGCCTCAAGCCGTGGGATCATATCTCTCCAGCTCTGAAATCTCTCCATTGGCTCCCTTGGATGCAAGAAATTGAATTCAAAATCCTCTGCATTGTCCACAAGGCTTTTTGGAGCCTGAGTCCAAAATACATTCAGCTATCCCTCTGCCAATACCTCCCCTCTCGACCTCTTCTCTCCTCTACCACTAACTCCCAAAGAAACAAGCTGGGGGTAGATCTCTGTCTTTGGCTGGGGCCTCCCTCGGGAACAGCCTCCCTGCCACTCTAAAACTTTAGGAGAACCATCTCCGATTCTGGAAAGGACTTCAGAGCTTCCTCTTTGCTTCTTCTTCACCCCCCTCTACCCTGCTGATCTGTTTTCTCTTGGCACTGTGCACCTGGCCACCCTCTGTCCTCCGGGCCGAGGTACCTGCTCACTTTGCCACCCTCCTTTACTGCCTCCGGGCCCCCCCTTACACTGGGGTCTGTATTCTGTACCCATACAGTTCCCCCCTTTTTTATTTCCTGCACTTATCAGACTTACTCTGTCTGCTGCCTTAAACCCGGCGCTTGCCACTTGTTGGCTGCACTACCACTGTTTATCGGATTTATTATTTATTTATTAATATTTATCTGTTTCTCCTTTGCTCCGCACATTCCACTTCTCTCCCTTCTATGCACTTTTCCCCTCCCACTCTCCCATGCATTTGCGCGTTCGCAATGTCACTGGGCCTAGTAACGTTGCTGTTTTGTTCTCCCCTGTTCGCCTTACTTGCCTTGCTCTGAAACACTTGTGTACGAGTGGTATAGAACTAAAATATCAATCAATCAATGCCTTCCTTGTTTATTTTTCAGCCCTTAGTGCAGAATGATCTAAGAGAACAACAGAGAGATAAGTAATTTAGACTTCACATGATAATATAGCAGTTTGCCGCATGATATTGAGCCTACCCTTAACCTGGGGAGTTCCTTCCCACCCCCAATCAAGGAGCCCTCTTGCTCAAGGTTTTAGTGCTGGCCTTACAAAAGACTCATATAGAGTGACACAAATCCCCCCCCCCCCGGTGCCTACAGTGAGCCAAAAACCAGGCTGGGGTATAAGAAATATGTTTGTATTTATTTAATGATAAATAATGGAGAGCACACTAAAACGACACACTCCACCTTCTTTGTGGCTCACAATTAAACTTCTTGTTACACACATAAAAAATGTAAGTTGGTTGGGAAAAACACAAATCACAATACTTATACAGATTTCCCTTCCAAAAATAATAAGACTGGTAAATGAACAAAAGCAATGTGCAGATGTAGTGCTGTGCAACTTTGATTTTCCTGCGCATTGAAAGGGGTAGCAGTTTGGTTTATAGACTGGTAAAAAGACATATGAGGTCTCACTTTTTCAAGCACTCCTTCTTATGTCCGAAACCCAAGCATCAATTACATGCAGCACCCTTCTATTCAAAGGCTAGGTCTAGGGAGTGGGGACAGTTTCTGAAGTTTGTTTTCAGACCACCCCCTCACTTAAGTTCTGGTTGGGGTAGTCAGACAAAAAAATTAGGATGATTTAGGACTTTTTGATTTTCAGAACCCCACCACTTAGAGGCTTAAATGTTAGGGGAAGTTGGACAGTAAACATTGGGATGATTTGGGAATTTTCGATTATCAGCTCCCCCCTCCACTTAAAAACCTGTGTTGGGGAAACTGGACCCATAGGATTACCTAATTAAATAACAGTCTACAGTTTTCAGTGCACACTGGGAATAAGCTTTGTTAATTTAGAATTTTTACAGACTGTGGTGTTCTGCCAAGGGGAATTCATTAAATTAATATTCTTATTTAAATAGGCTAAGGATATACGCATTTTTGCCCCTCCCCACACAGAATGAGGGGAGAGGATTTAAGGCAAGCAGATTTCCCCACCTTTGTTTTCAATTGGCCCAATTCTACTCACATTGAAAGCCTCTGTTTAAATTGCAGGAATGCCAGCTGCATTTCAGGACCCCTTTGCATAACAGAGCAGGGTCTGGTCACTCCACTCTCAAGGATGGTCCAGAGCTCTTCACCATTGGACCCAGCCAGATTTTAGTCCTCCCATCAATAGACAGCTCCACCCAGCTTCAATCTCCTTTGGTGTTTTATTGTGGCTGTCAGATGGTAATGTTAGGCAGCTCTCCCCTTCTCTCACAGTGCATCCACTTTATATACAAGTGAGGACACAATCAAGATCTCAATTTTGGCCGTGCCATGCAAGAATCCCTAAAAACAGGATTGGACTGTTACCCTTCTCTCTTCTCCCACCCTTCTCTCTCCTCCCAAATCCAACCTCTCTCTAAGGATTGGTTTAGGAGTCTGGAGCAGAGATGTGGAAATTCCCATTTGCATTCCCCCAATCCCCTTTTGTTTTCATGTCACTTTTTGACAAAAATCTAGTTATGTGTCAAAACCTGTGATTTACTAGTAACTGCTATGATATATATATATATATATATATATATACATATATATATATATATATATATATTACATGGACGCAAAACAAGTATATCACCCACTCTGAATTTGTTTACAAAGTTTGGAGAGGTTTGGTCCAGGGGGGGCAAAGTTATAGGGGGGTCCCAAAACTTGTGTTTTTTCCCATAGACATAATGGGAAAAAACTTTGCGCATGCCTACAGCCCAAACCGCTGGACGGATTTACACCAAATGCAGCAGGAGCGGGGGCTTGGTCCCGAAAGCGTGCTTTAGCAAATTTGGTGTAAATCCGTCCAGTATTTTTTATTAAAATGACCAAAATGTAAGGCAAACAAATTAGTGATATCTCCGTTCGCTTTGCGGACGGAATTCCCGGTTCGCTCCGTGGAGAGTGCCATGATTGGCCGAGCGGCTTGCACGATGTCCGCGGACATCTGACATGTTCGCTGATTGGACGGCGTGAGGTGTGGAGCTCGTCAGATATTTCGTGGCGCCCGACTTCTTGCATTCGCGGACGACCGCTGACAGTGAGGTGAAACTTGGTTTAAAAATTGTATTTAGTGGAGTGTGTTGGAGTGTAAGAGTGTTTGGGGAGGGTGGGGGAGTATGAGATAGGTGCAATGTTGTATTTTTGTATGTGCTAGACACTTTTGTTGTGTTCGATTTGTCTGCGGACAACACGGCTGTTCTGAAATGTTCGTAAATAAACAGAATGTATTCGGTGTCAAGTTGAAAGTGTTCTAAGAAGTCGCATGGGGTCCTGGAATGTTCGCAGGGGGTGTCCTGAAGACGTTGTCTGTATTGTTTTTTGTCAAGCTGAAAGTGTTCTAAGAACCCTCGCAGTGTCCTGAAATGTTCGTACATAAAGAAAATGGGGGTGTCCTGATGACGCTGTACGTATCGTCCTCTGGCAAGTTGAATGTGTTCTAGGAACTTCCTTGTGTCCGCAGACATTAAAATGGTTGAAATGCTTGAATCTATGGGTGTGATATGCACCCAAGACTCTATGCCCTTGCCACAACCACCGCAGCATATCACACTCATATGCCATGCACCCAAGAGTCTATGCCCTGGCCACAAGCACCGCAGCATATCACACTCATAGTGGCTTATAACTTTGGGTCAAAAACAAATTTATAAGGAACAATGTTATAAGCCAGTATGGGTGTGATATACTGCGATGGTTGTATTTATATTGTTATACTTACTATTTGGTTTAGTAACGGGAGTCCATGTTTTTCTTGTTCATTTCTTTGATAAAAGAAAATAGCATGTTAGTATTAGTATTTTATAAAGACTTATTACATTGTACAATCACAATCTTTTCTTTTTCGTAGATGACAAACCAGATTACTGTGAGATTTGCTCAGTTTCTGTGTTTGTTGCTAAAACTTGTAGTAAGTACATTAGAAATTCTTGTGGATCTTCCTGTGAGTTTATAGTGAATTTCACCATTCCAGCACAGTAGTCCAATTGTTGTCTTATTCCATAAACACTATATTGTTGTCAGGATTGTTTGCTGCATTTCTGTGAAGTACTAACATTTGCAAACACAATGGGTCTGTACTGTGTAAGTAAATGTTCTCAACAATTGGTGGTAATTGAAATAGAATATTCATTGCTACATCTGCGTAGCAACTTACACCAACTATATTTGAGAGTTTAAATGGATCAGGTAGTTCTGTATCTGACTGCTTTTTTTGGAGTTTGTCTTCCTTCTGTGAAGAAGTACCTGGTTTACTTTCCCTAATTGATTCTTTTTTGCTTGTGGCACTTGATGAAGTATTACTTTCTTTTACTCTCTTTGGAGGATTTGCAGTGACATCCTGTTGCTTTTCTGTTTGATTTATTTTTCTTTTATAATGTTTTACTTTTTGTGGAACAGAATATGTGTTTAGATGGGGAGTTTATAGTGAACGAAGTATATTGTATTCTAAAATGCAAGGAATATCAGCGTTTATTTTACTTGCATCAAAGTTGATTAGAAAAAGACCGTCAAGTGTACGTAAGCGTGATAGTGCTCTGTAGCTCATGCCTTCTTTAAAGACTGTGTTATCAATGTCTATCATTGCTTTGTCTAGGGTAAGACCTTGTGATTTATGAATAGTGACTGCGTATGCAAGAGTTAGAGAAAATTGTTCTCTGCGTACATACATGTCTTTGAAGAGAAGGAATCGAGCTGTTGAGCGTCCTATTCTTTTAACTTCTGAAAGTTTGTCAAAGAGAATACTGACAAACTGAATTTTGTTGTCACGTGGGTATCTTTGAAAGCCAACAACTGTACCCAGTGCTCCATTAACTAGTCCTTGGTCCATGTCAAGGTTATGTTTCAGCATTACTCTGCAGTTTAAGGATAATTTCAATATCTTTTCCAAGCCTGCTGTGTTTGAGATTGATTTTTCTAAACTATTTAGTCTTGCTGTGGCTTGGTCACACATGGGTAGTGTCATTCCATGTACATCTAGTTTGCTTGTTGCGCTAATTTCCATTATTGGTTGCATTTCTTTACTTAACATGATTTAATTGAATTTGAAACAGGTTGCAAGAGTTGGCATTAAGGCCATACAATTGACATTGTTGTGGGCGAATTGTTCCATAACATCTGTAGCACATGCATTGTCACCATAAAGTGCATGAATGTGCCAGGTTTTCAATATTGCTTCTGCTTCTTAGCAATAGCAACTCTGATACTTTTTAAGATGTTGGCATAAGTGAGATCTGCAGATTGGCACATGTTTTCTGTTAATTCTCTGTATTGGCAATGTTGGCAAAGGTTGACATTTCCAATGCCGCCAACAGTTTTACGGCAGAGTTTGTGTCCTAATGTTTTAAAAATAGGCTCACCTTTTACTGGTGTCAATTGAAGAAGATCTCCGAAAACAATAATGTGTTTTCCTGAAAAGAGCTCTTCATAGTGTGCTTTGAGTACTTCCTGTAATCTGAGGTGAATCAAAGCCAACATTAGGTTGGAGACCATGCTCACTTCATCTATTAGTAGCATTTTCATTTGTTTCAATACTCTGCGTAGTTCCATTGCAGCTTCTGCAGAAAGTTTGTAATAATCCAATTTGTTTTGGTGTTCTACTGGCAGGAGTAGTAATTGGTGTAAAGTGACACCACCTATGTTGTAGGCAGCTACACCTGTGGGGGCAGTGACAACAGATGACAGTGTGTTGTTTGTCAATTGTTGAAAGAACTTACTGATAATTTTGATTAGGAATGTTTTGCCAGAACCAGCTTCACCACTGGCATACAATAGTATAGGTTTGTAATTTTGACAGGTGCATTCTTTGTTTTCATGTTGTACAACATGTGCAATTTCTTTTGTTACTTCTTGAAAAATGCTACGTTGCTCATTGTTTAGCTTTGATTGCAGTATAGTTAAGTCTTCTTTATCTTCATACTGACACATGGTGTTTTCTACTTCTATCATAACTAATTCTGCCTCATTTGTTATTAGTGGGTCTCCCAGTGGTTTGTGGCTTCCTGTGACAGAAGGTTGACTACTGTCAGGAGTGTCCTTATCTAGTTGGGCCTGGAGTTCTTCCTCGTGTTGCTGTTCATTGTGCAACATTGTTTTGTACTGTGCAAAGTTTACATCAGTTATACTGTTTTCATTTGCTTTGAAAGCGTCTTCATATGAGTCATAGTTATCTAGTATTTCTTCTTCTTTTCTCCATGGTTTAAAGAGTTGTAGCACGGACATGTAATATAATTCTTTATGTTGAGGAGTCTTTAATGACAATTTGATATGATTAATTAAATTTGGTTTGGTGAGTTTTACTAAGCTGCCTTCACAGTTTGTCACTTTGTATTTACGGTTTTGTTCATCAGGATTTATATTATTTTTGTATGTGTTGTTTTGGGTTATGGGGTATAGACTCATGGTTTCCAAAGTGGTACTCCTGTTTGGGTAGTATGTGTCCAATAAATTGTTCTTTAAAATGTCTTGGCTGTTGGGATCATGTTCGGCTATTGTTTCTATATCTTCGTATGATTTTAGATCTCTTTTTCTAGATTTAGCTGGACCAAGACTTAGCCATACTATATTTGCAGATTTACCATACAATACAGTACCAGTTAATCGATCAGCTGCTTCATAGGATCCACATTCTATATGGGACAGCATTTTTAACAGAGACACTGTTTTATCTGATGACAGGTCATTCCAGAGGTCTTGGAGCTCTGTCTTTTCTGATTTGGTTAAGTATGCTGTGACATATCGTGCAATTGCAGTAGAACTGTCTGCAATGTACTGCACGTCTATGTTTGCATTACATAAGTGAGCAATGATTGCATTGTAATCATTGATATATTTTTCTTCTTCTTTTCTTTTCATGCAATATGTATTTTTAGGTGACTTACCTTTAACACTATGGCCCTCATTAGGACCCTGGCGGAGAGGGTTTTACGCCGGCGTAGTGCATGGCGTACCTCTCCGCCAGACTACGAGTTCCTGTAGCGCCATGGATGATTTTTACGCCTGCTTTTTGCAGGCGGAGAAATCCATGGCGCTACGGGATCTTGATGTTAATTACGCCACCGTAATTTACGGTGGCGTAATTAACGCCTTCCCCACTCCCATTATACCCTATGGGGCAAGAATGGGAATGGGGAAGGGTAAAATGGGGATTGGGGACTTACCGCCCTGCCAAGGTCGGCATGGGGCGGTAAGTCCGCCAAGTACCTTGGCGGATTTGGCAGCTTTGCGCCATGGACCATGGTGCAAATTGCACCATGGTCCTCCGCCAAGGTCCTAATGAGGGCCTATGTCTAACTGAAGACATGAGGTTGTTCACTTGACCTGTATTTGTAACTGGTCTAGGGAAACCAAATCGGCATTTGGTGTAATATTTCCCTTTGTTTTTGTATTTGCAACGACAATATTTGTCACATTTGTGTCTTTGGAATTGTAAAATGTTTGCATGAAGATCACTATTTGCGGATTCTGATGGAATTTCACAAGTGACATATTTTTCAATAAACTGTAAAACAGTGGCATCACTGTCTTGACCAAATTTAGCAGCATCTTTAATCCATAAAAGCATGTGGATATGTGCTGCTCCTCTGGCTTGGTATTCTTTTCTCCAAAAGAAGTGTTGCACTTCTCCAAGGGGAGGAACAGTTTTGTTACAAATAAAATGTAGCATAGCAATGAAGCGATGGTGAAAATATCTTGAAACATTAACAGGATCCTGTGAACAAAGTTCTCCAGGTGTTAGTATATCTATGTTTGTTTTGTTTTCGTTTGATATGCGTAGGAAAGCATGTAAATCTTTCCATGCATATTCTGCACAACTTACTGTAACAAACCAAGTGGGTGGGCCAAGGTTTCTGATCATACAACGTACATCTCCATGACGTCAAAACCAGTACTCTTTAGTACCACGCATATTGGCTAATAGATTTGTAAGATTTGCTTGTAAAACCTCATCTTTTTGTTGAACTTTTTGTAATAATTGTGTAGCTGTCATATTTTGAAAGTGTGATCCTGATTTTAATATGTGTGCAACTCCGTAACATGAAGTAGCTAGTTCACTTTCAAAGAGTAGGTGGAATATGTATTCCACATTTTGTCGAAATCTGGGATCTTCAGAGTACATTCGTAATGAGCGATATTCTGATGCTGATATTTGAATAGGTCTATCATCGTATCTTCCTCCTTTGCCAGTAGGAAAGACTAGAGGAAAAGCACGTGCTTCTATACTTTTTTCCCATGTGCTGTTTGGTGATCCTTTTGTTTGACACATTTGGTACGTTTCCAGTGCATCTTCTATGGTGTCATGAGAGTACAATGGATGAATTGTATAATGGTCTAAAGTGTTTGATATTGTTGCAGGATCTAGGAGCTCAAATTGACCAGCTTCTTGTGTCTCTTGAATTATTTCAGATGTATCTTTCAAGTTTTCTTCAATATTAATTTCTTTGTAATATTCATTATTCTCTTTAAGATATTGCAGGGCTTCTCTAACTTTATATAAATCTACCAGTTGTTGCCAATTTTTGTAATCTTTTGTAGCTACTCCATTTACCAAGATAATTAAAGATTGCTGCATTGGATGTTGCACTCCTAGAGTGTGCACATTTTCTTTTAGATCTAATGGTAAGTACACTACTTTTCCACGAATACCTTTTACTAATTCAGAGGGAGGTAATTTTGCAATTTTTGGTAGAAGACATATTATTACTTGAAATGGGTGCACTGTTTGAATTATGATGCTCTCATATAAATTAAGTTGTTGAAGGGGTTTTGGTTGTGGATATAATTCCAAGTTATTTGTGATAGCACGTAAAGGAGTTTGGTTGTTGTCAAGTTTTGTAGTGCAGTAACTGCAAAGTATTATGGGGTCAGTTATTTCATATTTGTTTTCTGCTATAAGGTAGAGAGCTAATTCAAACCATTTAGAATCTTCATTGTCTTCTATTTTGTATGATAGGTCTACAGTTTTTGTGTTACTTTTATAAAAAGTTCTGCGGCAACATACACACACGTAGTTTGGTACTTCAGCTGGAGTACTTTCAGATTTTAGTATTTCTTTTTTGTATGTGTGTAGTGAAAGGTTGCCATGTGCAGATTTGTTTCGAAGTTGGTTTACAGCTAATTCATCTTGTAAGTGGGTTTCACTTCCAAAATATTTTGTCTGGATATAGTCGATTTCTTCTAGTAGGTCTTTTGCTGTACCATGTAGAAGAATGTTATTTAAAGCAGGACTTTTAGCATAGTACAGTTTATAAACTAGATTTCTTATACTTGCATGATGTGTTGATATTCTTTTGATATCATGGAAGGGTGTTTTGCAAGTAGGTCCTGTAATGCAGGCCAATGAATGTCCTTGTAGTCCTGTGTACTTGCGTACTGTACAAGCACCCATATTTTGCAGTAGTTTAATTTTGATTTTGTCTTTGCTTTTCACATATTGATTGAGGAATTGGCATAAAGACTTGAACATTTTTTTGGGAATGTTACACATTGACGTGCATGGGCATTTGCACACTAGATGTTCTGATTCAGTTGAATGGAGGGGTAAATCTATGTTTTCAGGGCATATTTTTGTAAGGAGTACTTCTTGTTCCATTATGGTATTATTAACTTTTTCATAACCACCTCGAACACTGCTATGTATGGCAATTGTATTTGTTTGCTTTTGTTTGTAGGCTTCTTCATTAAAGTATGGTTCTGTGCTTGTAGTGTGACTCCATTCACCTCCACAGATATTTAAGAAGTTATTTCTGTTGACATTTCGTTTATTGAGAAGTCTTTTTTGTAATTTAGTTATTAGTTTTGTTAGTGGTTTCATTCTGTTTAACACTAAAATAAATAACTTTCTTTTGAGAAGAAGTGCACTGCCTATCAACGCTTCTAAGATTACTTTCCTACATTAGGTTTGAAGTGTTGAACCTGGTTTCTCTCCTGTTTTTAAAAGATTTTGAAGGACTTTGTGACGGAACATTTTGGCTAAAATACTTTTCTTGGTATGCTTACTTTGTACTATATCAAGATTTATAGAATACGTTTTATTTGTAGTGATAGTTGATTTTCTGTTAATTGTTTTTTGGGTTGTTTTACTTTTTGATAGAGGAGGCAAAGTTTTTGTACTACACACTTCTTTTGTTTCACTACATGACTTTATTAGCTGTTGTGTTTCAACTTCTTTTACACATTCTGCTATAGATGGATGTTTATGTTGGAGACTTTTCTTTTCATTTGCTCTACTTCTGCGTTCCTTTCTACGGAGTTGCTTTTTGGTAGGCATGCTTTAGGGTCTGTTGAAAAAAATACAGAAGGTATGGGTTGGGGTGTTCTGCAATGCATGTGTGTTGTGTGCATGAGTGTTTGAGTGAGATGATAAAGATGTATGTAATGGTGTGTGATTGTGCATTGGGAAGTACAACTACTAGGGATGGGTATTCTTGAATTAATGTGTTACTAAACTGGGGTTCAGATGACAGAAAAAAGTAAGCCAGTGGTGTGGAGAAGTATAAATAGTATATATATCTAAAGCTATACAATTAAAACAGTTGCTTCTTCAACAAAATCTAAATTCTAGCGGCTGAGTTGGGTAATTTGTGTGGCAAAAAATAGGAATTTGTGGGCCATTCTGCCAGTAAATCACTGTTTATGACGGGAGGATTTTTGGTCAGTATGGTGCAGAATCTCTATTTTTAGGCACAGAAGTAGCATGAATTAACCTTAGAGTGTGTTTGAGTAATAATTCAAATATTATGGTAACAATCTACTTACTTTTTTTCTAAAATGAGCAGTTTGCTTCTTAGTTGTTCTTTGTAATTCAAATTCAGCAGCTTATTTTCAGGAGAATGGTCTTCACTGCAATTGTAAAAGAAAGAAATTAGTAATTCGGTTTGTATATAGCACTATTTTTAATTTAGACATAGATATTTTAAATTGAAATGCTCAGCGCCTTCCTCAAAACCATTAAAACTATCTTATGACTAACTGTAGGAAAGAAAATATCTTTACTATGTCTTGTCAAAATCATAATGTACCACTGTATACCACTATTCCTGTAACTAAGCTTTTCCACATAATAGTGAGTCCATGTGATAGCCTGCTTTTCCACGTAAGAGGGAGTCAATGTCATATCCTGCTTGTCCTATATAAATGTAAGTAATTATATAAACTAAAAAAATTAAAACCAAGTATGTGTTTGTACAAATATTATTCTTTGAAATTTGATGATAGAGTGTGCATGTAATTTAGTTTGATCATATGTAGTCTATATATTTTATTTCAAAAATGTTAGTTTAACATTATTTGCGTGTCTGTGTGTGTACGAAGAATTTAAACGGTATAAAGGTTTGTAAGTCACAGTTCATTTTAGGAGAATGAAAAAATGATTGCATGATTCATTTTACAGATTATACAGGGTAAAAGTCGGTTAGAAAATGTGTTCATGTACTGTATAGAAAATATGCATACCTGTAGTTTGTGTTCATGCATATGGATATGGATGAAGCTGCAAGTAGAAATCTTGGAGACTTGTCTAGCATTTCTCGTAGATCGTGCTTGCCAATGGTATGAGACTTGTAGTCCGAGAGATTCACCATACATTTGCAGTGCTGATCTATGATGATGCAGTTACATGTAGAGGTCTTGGATTTGATTGGTGAATGATCATGTGATTTCTTAGCTACATCCAATGAGGGAATGACACAGAGAGTGAAGTGGAAATGGTAGAATGGCTGTCCATGTTACGATATGTTCGCAGACATGGCGGTAGTTCTAGGACACCACGTATTACATTCGGGGAATTTGGGGTGGGGAGGCATGCAAATGAGATTGAATGTAGCAAGGGATTGGTCAGTAAAGTTTAGTGAGTGTGTTGTGCTAGGAGAGGTTTTCTCAGATATTCTTTTTGCTGAGACAAGAATAGATAGATATGGCTGAGTGTTTTAAAAAACAGATTGTGTGGATTTTGGGAGAGTCGTGGATATATTGGTTGAAGGTGCATGCAGAAATCTGTGGAGTATCTATAGATCTTGGATTCCCACATGTGGAAGTGCACTGGCATGGAGTGCGTGGAATGAAGTGGCTGGACTTGCTACCTCTCTGTGCAACTTTGAAGATAGAGGAACATCCAGACATAATTGTAATTCATTGTGGAGGGAACAGTTTAGGACATGTGTCTGGAATTTCTTTGCAATTTGCAATGAAAGACGGACTTCAGAAGATCATGGACATGTTTCCAAACTCCAAAGTAATTTTTTCACGGATTGCGCAGAGACAAATGGGGCTTCGTTCTTTCTCATGTGGTCCACAAATGCAGAAAGCAAGGCGTAATCTCAATAAGGCTGTTTGTGCCTTCCTAAGAGATTTTGGCATGTCCTCTTTCACAATGAAAATATTATGTTTCGTAGTACATACATTTTTCACAGAGATGGAGTCCATCTTACCTATGCTGGCAATCAGATTTTTCTGAGAAATGTAGAAAATGCATTGCGACCTTTTTTAGAAATGCAGCATCCATGTTGAAGTAGGTGTTAAGTATTTATAATTTCTGACATACAAACACCTCCCAAAGGCTCTTTTCAGAGCCACCACTTCCTCCCAGAGAAAAATGCAATGGTTACAATAGGGTAGCATCCCAATTTCTTTTATGTTTGCGAACTGTCCGCGGACTTTCAAGAAATAGAAAGGGTCCTGCATTATTTATCTTTACTTCTGTTTTTTTAACTGTGGAAGGCGGCTCTGAAAAGAGCCTTATTCTTTTTTTGATTTTTGTTATTTTGTATTTTTTTTGTTTTTTTACACATGACACACTAGGAGAGGAGGGTAAAGGAGGGTAAAGGGGGGGACACCAACCACAGGCATAAGAAAGGGCGAGCTGAGAGAGGAAGATGTAGAGTGGGTTTTATTTGGGTAGTAAGCAGGTCTTCTCGTGCTCTGAGACGATAGTCTCAAAAGCACTGCGAAGTCGCTCCCCCCTGCAGAGTACTGTGTCACAGTACATACATACAACTGTGAACCTCGAAAGGTAAGGGTCATCAGATTTCTGTATGGCCTGTGAGGCAGCTTGAGGAAGACGTTTTGTGATGTCATCTTTGATGTCCTGGGTGTTAGTCTTAGCAGTGCATGGTGGTGGCGCGAGTTATGATTGCTTAGTTTACCATAACTGGCGAATTTCAGGGGTTTTTCGGTTTTACTTGGAACCAAAATGTCCCTTTAACAAAGTTTTTTTTTTTTACTGAATCTGATAGGTTTTTAGTAGCGCAACTTAACCATAACGTCCCTTTAACAAAGTTTTTTTACTGAATATATATATATACATAATCAGTGTGACTATTGGTTTCGGAGAAAATGCAACAAGTGTGATATTACATTTAAACCATGATGGGTATATTCATACATGCACTTTTGAGCTCTCCTGTCTCCAGGCAATTTACCCCTCGTAGCCAGTGTTTGATCAGCATTTATGTGTTTTTTATTAGCCTCTTTGTTGTTTGAAGTAAGAGTTCATCCTTGATTGCAGCCCTTGTTCTCACACCTCCCCTCTACATTCTGGTCATGCACCAGCTAGAACATTTGCCTTCAGAGAACTGTCTTTAGAAATGGCAGGTCTAGTGAAACTTGGTTTTCAACACACTTCAGGCAGGCCATATTGTATTGCAGTTTTAAACAGCTGGGATGCAACCAACTTTCAGTGGGGGAGTCCTTTGTGAATTCTGTCAAGAGACCCACCATTTGGTCTTGGCTGAAAGGAGCGCACATATTGCATCATCTAACATCAGCCTTTATTCTTTGACATATAGTGTGTTTTACTGATCAGTGTGTGCTTTACTTTTGCACTAAAAATGCAGGGCTTATTCTTTCAATCATTAATAAAACATACTTTTAATTATCTGCTGTTCTTTTTTTCTGCTGAAAAGTCTGTCTGAAATGTCACAGTTCACCATCTTTTAATGGGATGGTAGTTTCAGTGAATATACTGCCTTTATTTCTCAGCCAGCAATGTGAGGAGCTTTGGCAATCTGCACACAGATTTAATTTTTGTTTTAGCTTTCTCTGGATTTCCACTGCAGAAAGACACCCACTTTACCGTCCTAAATAGGCCAATTTTCAGATTGCAGGCTTCTGAATCCTCTATTCCTATCTGTCTTAATCTCATGAGCATCTTACTAATTCTTAGCAAAATATCCTCATTGACTGCTATCTCCTCTGCTGACATAGAGATGGTCGTATTTCGAGATAGAAATGATGTGTCCAGAGTTCAACTGTATTAGCGATCCAAATTCATGCTTGACCTGGTTTTAGCAGAGACATATCTGGTGCACAACCTGGGGTTCTCCCTGAAAAAATGAGAGGGAGAAAGCCTTGTGCTCATTATCTATCTCTGAAAGACAATCCTTTCAAGCAATAGAATGGTGAAAATAAACACTCAGATTCCCTTGAGGACAGAGCACGTACAATTCGGGGACCCAACAAGCAGAGACACTGGCATTACCAACAGTACAAAATATCCATGTAAAAACGTGTGGCAACAACAGAGATTTGAAACTATTGTCATGGAACTCCAGGGGAACAGACACTCATGCTCCAACCCTGCTGTCTTGGCCGAATTGAAAAGCGCACACGTCCTAATGATCCAAGAGACCTGGCTTACTTCCAGTCCTGGTCTGGATGGATACCATCTTTTGTTTCAGGCTGCAAAGTTCAGTGGCAAGGGCCGTCCATCTGGTGGCCTTGCCATAGCTGTAAGATCTGATCTCCTGTTGTCTTCTTGTCAAGTTTTGAACTTGTCTTACGGTATATTGCCAGTTGAGCTTTATTTTCCCTTACAAGGATTTTTCATCTTACTCATTAATATCTATTGGCATAGTGGTGTGCGAGTTCTTGATGAATCTATGTTGTTAATTTTCAACTTGGTCAGTAAATGGAAGGCAAAATGTGGCATCTTCTGTGTCTTGCTAGCTGGCGACCTAAACGCCAAATGCTTTTCAATTCCGGCTGACGATCTCTTAGCTAATTATAAACTTTGGAATTCCTTCACCAATCTACACTCAAAAAGTGACTCCGCTTGGAGCTCCATCCTTGCTTCTCTTAATATACATTATTTACATGAGTATGCAGGTGATAGCTCCAACAGAGTTTATTCTTGGTTTCGTGGGCATAGTCAAACCTTGATTGATTATATCTTTACTGATTCTGTTATGCTTGACTTATACTCTGATTTCTCCTTTACCCAACCTCCTGGAGTGATGACTGTATGTGGACAACCTCTCTAACCTTCCCCTTTGCTCTCTTCCACAGCAAGGCCATCAGCCCCTGTGATCTTAGAGTTTGTCAAGGTGGCAATGCTGTTCAACGTACATCGTTAGGTGTCAATAGGTTTGTCCTTCAATTCAGTGAAGCTATGGCCCGTTCCACTCTAGACTGGAAGCTCTGAGGCCAAAACTAAGATGAGGTGTGGCCTAAGGTTGATTAAGTCTCAATGCATTCCTAACAATGTGACATTGTTATCCAAGTCGAAACAAGTATAGCAAAAGTACCCCATTTACTGTGAACAGCGTAGAGAGTGTCCTTGCTTCGACAAGATGCGAAACTGTATTTAAGAACCACTTTGAGAAAAGATTATGGCCTCATCACGACCTCGGCGGTAACCCTTAAATCCGGCGGTAGCACTATTACCGCCGGATTTAAGGGTCCGTCGAATCAGGGCCTCGGCGGATTTCAACCCAGCTCTGAGCTGGTGGGAAATCCACTGAGAATTCGTGCTCATACCGCCGGCGGGAAATACGCCGGCGGTATGAGCGTGAAATTTCCCCATTGAGCCCAATGGGGAATGGGGCATTCCCGAATGGGCTCAATGGGAAATGGGGACTTCCAAGTCCGCCCAACTCGTAATCCCGCGCTATTACAAATCTTCATGACTTGGCTTCTGTTAAATCCCTAGATTCCACTGAATACTGATAACTCCTAAGCACAAAGAAGCTTTATGAGCCATCAATAAAGACAATGTTTTTGACTTAATCACCTCATGTAAATCATCCAGAGTAGCAGGTCCTAACGGCTTGTCCAATGCCATCCTGTTCTTACTATATTATTTAACAGCATTATTTCGACTCAGAATTTCCCCTCTACCTGGTAAATTGCATTCATTGTTTCGATTTTTAAAAAGGGTCTAAGATCTGATCCATCTAACTATAGACCCATATCTATATTGGATGCAGATAGCAACATTTTTGCTTCGATCTTGCTTCAACACTTGGAAAATGGGTAGCTGACACCTCTACATTGTCTAGATTTCAGACAGTTTCCTTAAAGGCCCATTCCATATCTCTTAATGGTCTAGTTCTCAGGTACATTCAGCATTCAACTTGGGCGCCCCCGGGCATGTGTACCTATATCGCTTTAATCGACCTGTCTTCTGCTTTCGATCGTGTCGATCGGGGCAGACTATGGGGATGCCAAGAGGCTTTTTATGGCTTATTATAGATTTCCATGAGCACTTGTCGATAAAGGTTCCATTGAACTGAGATGGTGCATTGTCTTGTCGTATTCCTACGTGATCTGGACTCAGACAGTGATGCATCTTGGCAGCTTGCTTGCTTAATCTTAACGTGTCAGATGCAAGTGTCCTTTTAATCCCAGCATCCTTAATTCCTGCAAAAGATGGCTCACAGCATATTTCTTGGCTCGCATGCACGCATGATTTTCTCCTCTTTGATCAATAGTGTGTGGGTCTAAAAAGACACCTTAATGCCTTTTCTATATTTGCTCTTCACAATGGTTTAAAGATTAACCTAAAGGCAATTTCTAGATGCATGAAAAAACGCCAACAATTGTGGTCTTGGGATGGCATTCCGATTCCATCAGCCTCCCTCATGATGTATTTGGGTTATACAGTTCAGGCTTTGTTAATGGAAGGAGTGTGCTAAATCATAAGGTGACCATGTTGACATTACAAGCCCTAGCGATACACCATAAATTCGGTACCTTCTCCGTTTTGCAGGTACTGAACTTTTATGTTGCTAAAGTGGTGCTCAAACTCATTTACGGACAGGAATTGCTTTATGGCTCCTCTCTGAAACCATTAGACCTGTGGGAAGACACGTTTTTGCGTTCAATATTAGGAATCCCAAATGATGTCCTTCTTTCCACTATGAGGTTTGAACTGGGCCTTATTTCGATTCATGCTCGGGTAGAATGGAATCTGTTGTCTCTATTTGGGAATCTACTTCTCCCCATTTGTGATTCACTTTATCTGAATTTACAAGAAACCATGAATCGCTGCCCCATTGGGAAACAGTCCAATTTTGTTGTTGAGATACAAACCACCTATGAGAGAATACTTCAAAAAATGTATATGAATATAGATACCCTCATTTCTAATCCACTCACAGTGAATTCCCAATCGTATGATTGTGATTGGATTCCCACTCATTACAAATTAGTGATTTACTCTTCCATGGTTCATCGTGGCCATAAACATAAAAGAAGGGGTGAGATTGAATTATATCTTACTAAATGTCAAGATAAAATCCATAGAAAAACCTTTCTGCAACTAAAATGGAACCTATTACCAACTAAAGAAATTCTCTCACAGCGTGGTCTGATCTCTACTGATGACCTAACATGCCGATTTTGCCATCTAGAAGCTAATATTGAAACAACAAGACACCTTCTATCATTCTGTAGTGCATTAACGGTTAAAAGATGTTGTTATATCTCTAAACTATTTGCGGCTAACGAGTGGTCCCAAGAGTCTTACATCTGGCACCAATGTATAAGTGAAAGAAATATCTCCATAACCTTGACTGTGGCTTTCTTTTTCAAATCGCTGAAATTGAATGAAAGTTTTTTATCCATTCCTGTTCTGTCTGTAGTCTGTTCTGTTAGACTCTGCTTGTAGGTGCAATAACATTAAGTATAGTCTGACGTATAAGGCCCTTTCCCTTTAAAGGTTTTCTCCTGTGGAGATTTTAAGTTGTATTCATTTTTGAGATTTGTTTTATAATTGTGTCCTGTGTTAGCCTGTTTATATTGTTGTTTATCTTATTTGAAATAATAATGTCACTGTATAGGTTTATATTTTCTTTTTCCTTTTCAGTCTCCTTCGTCCTTTGTGTAATGTATCATGTATTTTGACATTGTGAAAAACGAATTGTATTATGACTTCTTTTCTGATTTTATTTGAAGGTCTCTGTAAAGGTTTTCTAACCATATACAATAAAACAATTAAAAAAATGGACCAAGGGTCGAGTGACCTCTGCATAGTCTTCAATTAACCTCTTACTATAATTAGTGAGTCCAAGAAGGCTTCTTAATTCTCACAGAGTGGCAGGATCTTTTAATTTCATTAAGGCATCCACCTTCTTTGAATGTGGATTAAGACCCTCAGGGGTGATATCGTGCCTAATAAGTTCACTTAGGTCTTACACCACTGTGCCTTCTGAAAGGACAGTTGTGCTTGGGCTTTCTGCAGCTGGGTTAGAACATAGCAGATCTCTAGTATATGTTCCCCCACAGCTGATCTCATCATCAGAACATCATCTACAGAGGCCAGGTTTCCCCTTTCATTAAAGTTGGGCATGGCCTTATGTAGAAAGATGTTGAACTCATTGCCAGAGTTTATGTATCCAAAGATGGTTTGGGTCCATGTATACTGCTGCCCCCCAAAGGTAAAGACAAGCTTCTACTGGTCTTCCCTACTCATGGGTACTGTCCAGTAGCCATTGGTCATGTCAGTGGTGGTTTATACCTTTGACCCTTGGATATGTTCCAGCCCTTGATCGATGTATGGAAGTGGCAATCTTGCCATGTGGACCCATTTGTTCAACTCCCTGAGGTCTGCACATAGTCTCTATTGACCATTGGGTTTGAGTATCACTAGTAACTGGTTGTTGAAGGTATTGTGAATCAGATGAATTATCCCATGGGATTCTAAGTTCTAAATATTATCTGTGAGTGATTCCATGGGCTCGAGAGATAACTGGTATTGTGTCACAAATACTGGAGCCATCTCAGAGTTTGTGGGAATGGTGGTTGAATGAATGGATGCGCGTCCACGGTCGTACAAGTCCACTGAAAAGATATCTTGGAATTCCAGCAAGACCTGTTTCAGCTTTTATCTTTGGTCCTCAGTCTTACAGGCATCAGCAAGAATGATCATTTCCTCGACCATCTGTTTGAAATCTGGAAAGACATTGGCTTGGGAATTTTAGCAGTATCCTCCAGTTGGAGAGATCTCTTTTGATGGTGTTCGCCAGAACAGTAGGTTGCAAGGATTCTAGGAAGTAGTCTGTGACTCACAACTTTACCTCCTCCTCCTGATGTCACAGGTCACCTCTTCAAACCCATAGGGGCAGGAAGAGTACACCATGAAATTCCTGCCATGCCAAGCACATCTCTTTTCTGGAGAAATACTGTTGTTGATGTCAAAACAGTAATTTGCGATTGGTCCCATGATTTCATTCCCTAAATCAGTTGAATAATGTTGGGCATCAACTGTCATTTCAATAAAAGTGTCTGCTCCCAAAGTGATAATCGAGTGTCATTGTTATCCACCAATATTCAAATGGTTTTGTGTTCTAGGTCTACTAGAGGTGTCGGATTTAAATAAAAACTTTGTTGGAGATGGGAATTTAAATTTGTATAAGCATTGTGATGTTTGAGGTTCTGTACTCGCTTAATTTTGAGGGGAATGGTACATTGTTGCACCTGTCCTGGGATGGTAACCTCTTCTCACACCTGAACTTCAACCACATAAGTCAGCAATCGAGCTGACCGGAATGCTTTTTCGGTGTTGCCAAAGCCCATGGGGTTATCACCCAGTCATGACCAAGCTTTATCAGTAATTAGGTCTAAAGTGATTGCAAATCATTTGAGAATGTCACTGCCCAAATAAAAGGTTGAAGAGGCGCCTCTCACAACCCAACAATTATGCTCTATGCTTTTGTTACCAATGAACATTTTTAGCATACACTTGCTAGACAGCAGATGTTTGGAGTACGGAGTTTCCAGACATACTTCCCAATTGTGAATCAATGTAAATGTGGGAATGGTCTGATCTTTTGCGAGTTTCCTGAATAATTCTTCGCTGATGAAGCTCCACCCCTATTCAGGCATACTCTTGCAAGCACCGGCTCCTCCCCTCATTTTACTGAATGGGGAAAACAACTGTTCACCCTTTTTCAGAATTTCCGTCAGACTTTGAGCAGGTTCTTCCTTGTCTGGCTTCACAGGACTCAAGGTTTCTTCTGATTTTTGACTGGTGTAACATTTTTGAGTGTTCACTTCCAGTGTGGATTGCCACTTAAAGCTGGGAGGAAGACTGATTTTCAGGAATAGTGAAAGGTTCCCATCCCCATTTTGTTCTCCTACGGAGAGAACAGTAATGTCTGAGACTTGGTTATGCTTGAAATGGAATTCTACTTTCTCAGAAAGTCAATCAACATACACATTTCTTCTAAATTTTATCGGCCGGTGAGTGTGGGTCCAGAGGACCTAGTTTACACAGTCCATCAGAGCCTCCTCAGGAGATCATTCCCCAGTATACAAGGTGGGCCCTCAGTCGAAGTTGCTCAATTTCTATTTCCGATGAGCAGTTCCTTCGATGGAAATGTCATTCACGTCAAAATTTGGGATTTGTCCGGGAAGTGGTGTGGGGGGAATTTGATGGCCCTTCTACATCCTGAGTTTAGTTGGTCATAGGCCTTTCTGTCACAGAGGGTGGGTTGGGATCCAGTATCCACCTGAGCTGATAATTCACACTGACCCTGCACCCTTACCGGTGAGTAGATCCTGACTTCTTTCTCCTCCAGGGTGCAGAGAAAGTGTGAGTCATTTGACAGACTGGTGGTTATTTTGCTAATATTCAACTCTGACACTGTGTGATCTTGGGACATTTTCTGTGTCAGAGATTGTGAATCTGTAAAGAAAATATTACAACTAAAAATGGGCAGAATTGTGAAATCCTATTTCTCCCCTGAGTCTTTGTTGTGCCCCTTTTCGTGGAGGCAGTTCTCAGAACCTGTTTCGGGAAAGAACCCCTCCATTTCTACCTTATTTGGTTCACATTTTGAGGTTTGAAAAGTTTCTTGTTTTGTGTTGGTCCCCATACTTCCCCTCATGGTATGTTGGGACCCATTTTTCTTTGGGAGGAGTCGCCCAGTCCTGAAAGAGAAAATGTGCTTATCTGAGTCCTCCAGGGACTCTTCTCTTTCAAAGGGAATGATCTTAAGCTCGTCCACAAAATGGGTTTTCTTTGGCATCTGCTACTCACCCATTGCTCTTTCATGCACAACAGAGGTTTTAGGGGCTCTGTCTGGGTGAGGAAGGACGCGTTCTATAGGACTTGGTGTCTCCCCTCCAGCTGGGCCCCCTCCTCAGGAACCTGTGGTTTGCTAGATATTTCCTCCCATCATTTCCTCTCCCCCGATGCATCAGCCCTGAGTGATGGGTAATTGTGGGAAGCAACATTTGGTTGAGGGTTGGACTAAGCCCCCAGCATGTGCCCTAGGTTATCAGTCAGTTATTGGACCTGTCACTTCAGCTGCAAGACCTTTTCTGGGTTATAGGGAGGTCTCGAGTCATACCTCCCGAAAAAGGTAACTGTCCCTTGCCCCGGAGTAGTTCAAGTGCTGGAAACTTGCCCATTCATTTTGCATCCTGAATCTCCTTTTTCCTGGGTTCAGGGATCTATTGTCCTGGAACCGGGGAGAGAGAGGAGAATTACTTTGGAAGTTCTGGTTTGGGGGATATCTGGGGAAAAAGTTCAGGTTGGGAGGAAGTTGAGGAAGTTGAGAGGGAGGTTTCCCGTGGCAGTACTTACCTGATTGGTTCCCCCCCACTTGGGCAGGGGGAGTGTATTCATACCCCAGGATTGTCTTTGTACCCTTGTAACTAGGGCTTACATAGGTGGCAGGATAAGTGGGTCATTGTTCTGAAATCCTGCATCACAACCCTTCAATTGAGCTGGAACCAGAAGTCTCCTCTGCCTCTGATTCTGCTTGTTGACAGAAGGAGTACTTTTAGGTTCCACGTCACCAGATCCAATGGAGGGGTTGTTTTTAACTCTGGCACCTTTGCAGTAGCAGGTGCATTAGACAGCATAGTTATTTTGGGAGGGAGATGTTTTTATTCTCAGTGGGATTTTGGACCTCTTAGATCCTGGTGGCATGTTCAATAACCAAATACATGGTCCTATGCTCATGAAAGCCATGCACCAGCCTAGTAATTATGTATTTGGGGAGTGCATGGAAATAAGTTGCCACAAACTCCCTACCATTTTTTTTCACTTGCCGAGAAGTCTAAGCAAAGGAGCTGTTTTGCTCCTGCACAAACTCCCTACGTGCCTGATCCTCCCCACATTGCACACTATATACAGCCGTGCGGGCCTTCTGTGGGTTTCTGTATGAGGAGAAATGGTATAAAATGACCCTCTTATATGTGGACCATTTATAATGATCCTGGTCCTCCAGACCTGCAAAAGAAACTAGATTACTCAGGTGAGAAAGTCTATTTAGCAAATACTTTGCAATTCACATAATTTCTGTTCTGGAATGATGCCATCATCTGCTCGTAAAGTTCCAAGTGCTCCCATACAAAGTAATTGACATTCTTATGGTATGGGGTCAGGTAGCTCTTTATGGCCTTGATTTGTCTTATTGGGTAGTTCACAAAACCCTTCCTCTGTTTCCCTTTCATTTTCTAACTCTGCACCTTCATTTTCGGACTCAGAGCGACTCCATTCTCTATCCTCTGTGAGCTCCATATCTCTATGAGATCAGGAATATCTCCCAGAGTCATAGGATCTAGTCTCATCTCGCCTGGACTTTCCTGGTAGTTACCTTTAGGCCCAGGATTACACTCAGTCTCTTCTTCTGTCCTTTCAGGTAGTCTGGGGAAATACCCTTAAATGGATGGAGGTGTTTAATATGCTCTTCCTAGTTTGAATCTCTGGCTTTTCTCTTCCAGAAATGTGGGCCAGGTGGTCTATTTGTATTGTCATCTTCTGCAAGTGTAACTCCCTAATCTTGTCATCAAAGGATTTTTCCGGGTCAGAATTACTCACGCAATTACTTTTGGCCTCCAAGGACACACTGGTTCCGGCCACCTTCCCTTCCGTGTGGTAGAGATTAATACTCATCAATATCAGACAGGGACTGGCCTTTTGGATCTGTTGGGTTGGGTAGGCATGGTTAAGTTTAACTGTCTCATATCACCCTGTCCTTGATAGGTGGCATGCATGAGGTTGGTTCCCTTTTGTATATGAGAGGTTGTAAATGACTGGCATGAGGTCCCTGCTAGGAGGAGCACCTCACCTTGATCAGTGGGCCTTGTCCCATATCCTGATTGGTCAGGGAGTCTCAGGGCTTGTTTATAATTTTCAATTTCCTTTGTGAGGCTCTCGCAACTGTTTCTCTCTTTCCTTATTTCCTGTTGGTAGTCAAAGTGCTGGCTGTTTAATCCTAACACTAAGGTTTGATTACTGTCAAGCGCCCTGCTCTGAGCTACCAACCAATCTTTTTTTTGCTGCCCCTCATGCTGAAGCGATTCATCCTCCCTATGTGAGGTTTGCATGCTGCGTGTATATTCAATGCACTTTTCCTTTAGGAGACTAATCTCTTTCTCTTGCCCATCCCTACAATTCACTGCCTCTAGCAGCTTAGCTTCTATTTGTCTTAAACACTCTACTAGCTCATTCCTTTCTTCTCTAATTCTGGTCAGTTCCTGAGGACCTGACTGTTGCTTCTCTGAAATCGACTTTTAACTTGAGTACATCTTTGTATTTGACGAGTTGTAAATTCCGTTGTTTCAAATATTACAATTTCTCTACATTTCATCAAACTCCTTTTGTGAGTGCATCTCTTTAATTATGGACTGTCTATTTTCCCTTTCCAATTCCCTAATTTGTTGTTTGAGGGCCACAATGACATTTAACAACCATCTGCACTGACCTGTCTGGTCATTTGATTGGGAATACATGCAATTTACAGTGTCTACACCCTCAGTACATGCATAATGCATTGCAGAAAACTCTCTCTCTCTCTCTCTCTCTCTCTCTCTCTCTCTCTCTCTCTCTCCCTCTCTCTCTCTCTCTCTCTCTGCAATGGCTTGCTGTTGTGTTTTGAGTTAATTCTGTAGTTGTTCTATGAGCCTTTCTTGATGTAACTCAAAACCTTTGCTCTGCTACACTTTATCTCAAAGCTGTTTGAATCATTTGTGAGCCTGTCTCCAGGCCTCGGTCTGCTACATCACATCAGCCTCACTCTTTTGCACTTGCCTTTCCACTAACTGCAAGTGGAAGTATAAATAAACTGTGAGTTGAGCCATTTGACTAAGTTAATCACAAGCATTTTGGGCCATATAAAATGCCTCTAAACCTTTACAGCAAATGTCATTGCTCAATGAGGTGACCTGTTGCACATTCTAGTTTATACATCCCGGCTTCGCCCTCACTTCATTCTCCTCAAACGAACAGCTTAGCCAAGAGGTGCTTCCTGGCATCACAAACTTCTATGGTAGTCATTTTGAAATGGCTTTTTTGCAACTTTTGTAAATGTTTCTTTATGCAGGTGCAAAACTCACCCTGTTCCTGCTTGATTTCTACATACAATGGCAAATCAAAAATCAATTCTTACTCAGTCGCATTTTTATGCTTAGCACTCTACACAGTCTAAATGTTCTACACCTATAGAGCTCCCTGGAACTCAGGGGTCAAGCATTGCAGTGGCCTTCTAACAACAAATGGCAACCACATATCTAACTCAATGCAGTTACGTCAAAAAATGAATGTAATAGAGTCGCACGAATCCCCCCCCATGCTGCTGTATTCACAGCGAGCCAAAAATCAGGCCGGGGTATAGGAAATATATTTGTTTTGATTTAATGATAAATAATGGAGATCACACTAAAACGACACATGCCACCTTCTTTGGGACTCACAATGAAACTTCTTATTACACAAATAAAGCAGACAAGTTGGTTGGGAAAAACAAAAATCACAATACTTTACTTTATACAGATTTCAGTTCAAGAAATAATCAAACTGGTTAATGAACAAAAGACATTTATATATGAAGTGCTGTGCAATTTTGATTTAACTGCTTACTTAACGGGCTAGAGGTTTGGTTTATAGATTGGTAAAAGGTATTTGAGGTCTCACATTTGCAAGCACTTCCCCAGCCACAAAACCCAAGCATCAATTAAATGCAGCACCCTTCTATTCAAAGGCCAGGTGTAGAGAGTGGGAAAGTCGGACAGAAACATTGGGATGATTTAGGACTTTTGGATTTCCAGATCCCCCTCCACTTAAAGGCATATGTTTGGGAAGCTAGGCTGATAAATTGGGATGATTTAGGAGTTTGGTATTTTCAGCCCCCCCCCCATGCTTAAAGGCCTGTATTGGGAAAGCTGGACCCTAGGATTAACCAATTAAATTACAGTCTACAGTTTTCAGCGCACACTGGGAATGAGGTTTTTTGAATTTTGAATTGTAACAAAAATCACACTGTGGTGTTCTGCCAAGGGGAATTGATGTAATTAATATTCTTAGTTAAATAAGCTACGGATCTGCACCGTTTTGCCCCTTCACCCACTATAAGGGGAAAGGATTTAACGCAAGCAGATTCCCCAACCTTTGGTTTCAATTGACCCATTTCAACTCACATTGAAAGCCTCTGTCTAATGTTAAGAAAAGCCAGCTGCCTTTCTGGACCCACTTGGAGGATAGGGTTGGGGTCTGGTCACTCCACTCTCAAGGATGGTCCACAGCTGTTCAGCATAGGACCCAGTCATCTTTGAGGCCTCCCCAGCAATAGACAGATCCACCCAGATGCAATCTCAGAAAACTATTTTGGTGTTTTTTGGTGCTTGTCGGATGCTCATTTTCAGAAGCCCTCCCCTTCTCTCACAGTGCATCTATTGTATATACCAGTGATGACAGCATCAAGATCTCAATTTTGGGCAGTGCCCTGAAAGAATTCTCACAACCAGGATTGGATAGTTACCCTTCTCTCTCCTCCCAAATCCAGCCTCTCTCTAAGGATTGGTTTTGGATTCTGGACCAGATGTATGGCAATTCCCGTTTGCAACCCCCTTTTGTTTGCAGGTGACCTTTTGGAAAAAATCTAGTTATGTGTCAAAAACAATGTGATTTACTAGTAAGCGCCATTATATATATTTTGTGATTCAGCTAATCATGGCAAATTAAATAAAATGACAGCCAGGTCCGCACCATTATGTACGGGCGTTTGGCAATTTTCAACAGTTTTTACAAAAAGCATAATAATTAGGAATCTGCAATTTAGTCCCCATATTCCTAATTTTATCCTCCACCAGTTCTCCAACTCTCAAGTTCAGAATATGCTCAGAGCAGCGAGAACACCGTTTAGCTGGTCATCAAAATTCCCTAAGTCGAAGGTGGATTCATTTTATTTCAACAAAATCTCCTGGAAATTATCTACAAAATGAAACATACATGTAATCAGTGTGAACTGTTGTTTCTGAGAAAATGCAACAATTGTGACATTCCATTTAAACTAACTGGGAAAATTAATATATGCAAAAATGTGCTCTACTGTCTCCAGGCCATTTGCCCCTCCTAGCCATCCTGTGAACAGATTTGTTTTTTATTAGCCTCTTTTTTGTTTGAAATCAGAATTCAGTCTGCCTTGCATCCCCTGTTTTCACACTTCCTGGGCTAGTGTTAACAGATGCTTGTTTGGCTCCTCTACGCCAGTGTTTCAAGACTTCATCTATTTTGCATATTAGCATTCATTTCTACTACTTGAGGAAGCTTACCTACCATTGCTGCCTTAAAGAGCCCACCTTCTTTTGTCAAATCTTGTATTGTTACAGCAGAAGTCATCACTACCTCATCTCGTTCAACGGGGGTTTTTGTGCCTAGTCTGGCTTTTTCCCCCATTTGTCTCCCTCCGGAGGGGAGTCCACAGAGAAGCTGAGTTAGAGGTTTCACTGTGGCTTCTTTCTGGGAGAGACCCTCTCTACAAAAAAGAAAGACTGATTACAGTGCCCGGAGGCCCAGCCTGTCCACCAACCCGGATTCTGGATCATCAGGTGAGGAGGAGGAGGGGAAACCAGGTATCGGAAAAGAGAAAGCAGCAGAGTTTGACAATTACACCCCACAATCTGAAGCTACTTACCAAATGCAGTAACTTGGATCAAGACTAAGACATTGATGATCACAGTGCAGTTACTGGAGAAAAGCATTTGCCAAAACCAGTACAGTAACTGCCTTGGAAATAAGACTCTTCAAGGAAGGGGACTAAGCCTGAAGCAGCTGAACACTTCAACCAGGGAGAGTACAAACAACCTTGGATTGCTTAATGCATGTGTCTCTTGGTCTACAGGTAATTATAAAAACCTGTAGGAATTAGTGGGGAGATTATAAAACACAACAGCAAACAAACACTTATTGCCATCTTTGTTTTCAGGAACACATTCACCACCCACTGAACAATAGATGGGACTCCCTGAAGACTATCACCCCACTCCCTCTATCAGGATTCATCTACCCTTTATTAATAGGTGTACAGTCTGGTGGAAGTGGTGAGAGATTCACAACGCTCCCACAAAGGCACCACAGGTAAGGCATTACAAATATTTGTCAATGTTAGTCTTTTGACTACATATCTTGCTAGAGTGGCTGTTGTTGGAAAGCCCTGCAGCAGTTACCAGAGCTTTTTCTAGAATGTTCTCCTACTGATACCAATTCTGGTGGCGATCCATATTATAGATCCATAGACAACAGTTGCTTAATATTGTGCTTGCAATACAGTCCCTACTAATGGGCTGATATGATTGTTGTGCTTCCTAACAAACTTTGTCAAAGCCCTTGCTGCTACCTCAAATTTTTGCTGATGTAATATGAAGTTTCGAGGAAACATCTGCTGATGATGTGACTCCTAAATATGAGAAACTAGCTACTTCCTCAATTTGATCATCATACAACAAAAAAGTATATTGATTCCTACTCCTCCTCTGATTGTTTTTGACTTGGCCTAGTTAAATATTATGGAATTAACTTTGCATTAGTTTGATGCTGCTTTTGATTTATCTTTTAGGACTTTGGACATCCTAGTAACAAGAGCTAAGTCATCAGCATAGAACACCATGGTGATACGTTTACCAGCTATACAGGGTCCATCGGAAGATGCAGCTAAAACTTCAGAGGCCATGTCATTTATATACTAACAGAGCAAGATGTGTGAAAGTAACAAGTCCTGTTGTACTCCTCTAGAAGTCCTCATGGGTGATAAAAACAAAAGTAATATTATGTGGCTGGACTGGCCTAAATAATAACAATCATGTTTGCTTTGCCCTTAAGGAGATATGTGTGGAATTCCACAAAGCACTATGTTATAACCAGAACAAGACTTATTATATAATTTCTCATCTGTCATCCTGGGGTCCACAATTAATTAATTCAATTTGAATGCAATAGTGATCATGGTTAAAGACAGATCCTGCCTGATGGACTTTTAGTCCCAACTGTTGCTGGCAGTAATGCACATTCCACCGTGCAACTGCCATGTTGCCAAACCACCAGGCAGCTGCTGAGAGGTGACAATAGATGTGTTATGTGTAGGAGCTGTGGCTGGTCTCTCTGGCATTGCTGGCGCTGTATAATGGGCTTACATGTACCTCCTCTCAAGATTGGGTCCGATCTACAGTGCAGCATTGCAGTCCTCCTGGAGGAAGTTACCAAAGTTGCTCCTCCTCTTCACTCGGATCCTGTATTTGAGATACCGTGTTCAGAGCAACCGTACGTTGCTAGTCCTATAGTTGCTGCGCTCCGTGAGTCACACATTAATTACTAGGTTTACTAACCGTAGGATTGGCGTAGTTATTTTCGCCTTCCTTGTTGTCTGTTTCTATCCTTATAGCCTCTTTGCAGTTTCACCTACCTTTCAGCTTCTGACTGTCTCTTCGAATTCTGAAATCTGAGTCGGCTCACTCTGGTACTCCTAACTTTATCAGAGCATAGAGCCCATTTTTCACGACATTCTTATCTTAAGACTCGTCTACCTTTGGTTCTGTTTTCTCATTGCCATTCTCTCTTCAGCATACGGGTATTGATGCATGCACCCGAACTACATTACCCAATAAGCCTTACGGTACATCACCGTAATCCGTGCCACATTGCTTCGAACACGCTGAAAGGCTATTTGTTTCCGGTATGTTACTTACTGCTATTACACAATACATATAATTTCCTTTGACTCCTTTTCTCTAACCTTTTTTAAATTGTCAGAACCGTCAAGGTCAGCTTTCCATTCTGACGTTTGTTTCTCCGGTCCCATTACATTGATACCAATGACCTAGGAGTTTTGAACCCATGGTAAATCCTTTACGACTCATTTACTCATTTGAAAGGCGTAATGGAATTTGTATTCATCACACGCCTTCTGTTACAGATCAGTCCTGTCAACTAAAGAAACAGATCATCCAGCTGCCTGCAAGTCCTGACATCCTCACTCTACGCTCCCCAGCTGCACAGGGCTATTTCCCCCAAGAGGGTTTCCCTGGCTGCTTCACACTGTTCCTGGTTTTCTGGGTGCTGTGAGAGGTAGCTAGGTGAATTCCTCTTATCTTCAAGCTGTGTCCGAAGACCAGGTAGGTAGAATACTCATTGCTTGACTGTGATATACAAGGGCATATGGTCATTAAGCCATTGGTAACATAACAAGATGGGTATATATGTGTATTATGATTTTCAGCATGAACCATTATGAAATGGGACTCTGATTAGAAGACCTCACTTTTGGAGACAAACTTTCCCACATCATTTAATGACTAACAATCAGGCAAAGAAATAAGACATTCCACAACAGTCGCACACTTTTCTAAGATTTTTGCAAACAATGGTGTATTGACAATCTGAGCAAAGGAGTGATATACAACCTGCACTCTCCACGCTACGTGAGTCTTGTGAACTGCGCCCCACTGTCTCCTCCCCGGTTGCTTGTAGATCCGTTGCTGCCAATTGCACACCCTCGCCTGCCCTGTTAGCTCCCCACTCCCTTTTTCTCTGCTTCCATCACTGTGTGCTTCCCCATATGATTTTAAAGAGCTCTGTTGCTTCACTCAACAAATACCGTAATAATGACAATAATAATAATAAAAGCCTGTTTAACAGTAGTGAGCACAGTACCTTTCTTTACAGAATCATCAATAATTAATTTGTTAATGAGGATGAGGAAGAAAGTGGGAGCTTGTTAAGTCCTACCAACTGCCTGCACTTAAACATTACCAATGTTCATCGACCTAAATATATGTATGTCTACCTATGTATTGTCCCCAGTGACTGTTCCATTTCCTCCCCTCCATAACGCATTAGAATGTCCCTCAAACTGACTCAATTGTAAGAGGCTCACTGCTTCCCATCAAATCTGATTTTTTTTCTATTGCACACTCATTTGTGATCAAAAGAACATCAGTCCTCCTGTATATAAATACATATGGAAAAAATTAATGAAATACATATATTTGTTGATTTTATTAGTCAGGCAGGGGATCTCAGGCAGTGACATTCTCCACCGATTTGCAATTAATTTGGACCTAATCAGTTATAAAGTGTGGTCCCGATTGGGGGGTATCCCCATGGACTTTGACAATCCTGAGAAAGAATTTTGGTCAGCCCAATTGCAGCTGTATGCAGTTGAAGTTCAAACTAGATAAGAGGTCACCATCCCAGGACTGGTACGACAATTCACTATTACCCTAAAAATAAAGCGAGGACAGAACCTCCAAAACGTGGATGCTTAAATAAATTTAAAAATATCACCTCCAACTGCAAGGGCTGTATTTGAACCCGACTCCAATAGTTGAGTTGACCTAGAACATGACACCATTCGAACATTGGGAGATAACAGCGACTCTAGGAGTATCACTCTGTGTGCAGACACCTTTTTTGGAATGGCGGTTGGTGCCCAACATTTCTCCATTGACTTAGGTAATGAGATCATGGGAAAGATTCCAAATGACGGATACCTCTGTGACGATGACATACCTCCAGAAAAAAATTTCACCCAGCAAGAGGGGAATTTCTTGGTGTACTCTTCCTGCCCTTATGGGGGGAAGAAGTAACCTGTGACATTAGGAAGAATGAAGTGGTATTTCAAGTCAACATGACTGCCTCCCCTCCTTTAAACCTCCTGTTATGTTATGTTATGTTATGTTATACACATTTGTAGAGCGTGCAAACTAGATTTTAGAACAAAAATGTTTTTAGCAGACGGCAGAAGGCAAGATGATCAGCCTTCTTGCGCAGCGCCAGAGGAAGGGCGTTCCGTGCCTTGTGGCAACAACCGAAAAGGCACGTCCGCCAGTACGAGTCAGTCTGAAATGAGGGACCACAACAAGAAACGCAGACTGAGAACAGAGACAGCGATTAGGGGCCTAGTGGGGGAATTTATCCCGGATGTATTCTGGTTCCAGGCCATTAAAGGCATGGTGCACCATACATAACTACTTAAACAGGATCCATTTTTCCACCGGGAGCCAGTGGGGCTGCCTCAATAATTGAGTAACTTGAGAGCCAAAAGGGGGCCGAAAGATAACTCTAACAGCCGCATTCTGCAACTGGCCAACACCATAACACAAGATCTCTCCACGCAACTGGAGGATACCGCAGAAATTGCAAAACCTGAGGTCTTTCCAAGCTTCAAGCAGATAGTTGAGGAACAAATCAACCTCACTGATGCCTGTGAGACTGAGGAGCAAAACCAGAAGCTGAAACAGGTGTTTTGAGATTGTCAAGAGATTTTTGCTGTGGATTCGTATGACTGTGGTCGCACCGAGATACATTCGTAAAGCAATACCGGTTGTGCCTTGTGTCTATGGAGTCACTCACAGAGATAATAAAGAACTTAGAATCCTGTAGGATAATTTGTCCAGTCCACAGTACCTTTAATAACCCGGTACTGGGGATACTAAAACCCAATGACCAATGGATCGTTTGAGCAGACCTTAGGGAGTTAAAAAAATGGGTCCACATGTCTCAGTGGCCTCTTCCGTACATCGATTAGGGATTGGCCCAGATCCAAGGGTCAAAGGTGTAAACCACCATTGACCTGACCAATGGTTACTGGACAGTACCCATGGGTAGGAAAGACCAGTACAAGATGTACACATAGACCGGAACCCCCTTTAGATATATAAACTGCGCCAACAAATGTAACATCTTTCTGCACAAGGCCATGCCCGACTTGAGAGAAAGGGGAATCCTGCCCTATGTAGATGATGTTTAAATCAAAAGCTCAACTGTGGAGGAACACTTAGCTAAAAAACGCTATGTTCTGACCCAGTTGAAGGAAGCCGGAGCAAAACTGTGCTTTCAGAAGGCGCAATGGGTGTAAGACCCGTGTTAACTTTCTGGGGCATGAAATCACCCCTGAGGGTCTGAAAAGGTGGCAGCATTGCTTAAATTAAAAAGACCCCATGACTTTGCATGAACTCAGAATCCTTCTTGGACTTACGAATTACAGTAGGAATTTCATAGAGGACTAAGACCCTTGGTCCATTTGTTAAAGGCTGGAGTCAAGTGCGAGTGGGGTCCAGAACAATCTGAGGCAGTAAAACAACTCAAAAGAAGCCATTCACAGGCACCTTGCTTGGCTTACCCCATCAAAAGCAAGGGGTTCTACTTGGAGACGGGGTTCTCAAATACTTTCTTAACAGCAGTATTATACAAGAAGCAGGACAAGTTCAACAAAGTTATCTCGTATGCGAGTAGGACTTTGTCCTCTGTAGAGGAAAAATTCAACGATTATGAAAAGGCACTCCTGTCAACCGTGTGGGCATTGACAAAATTAGTGCCTGTTCATCCAGGGGGAGCACAGCATTGTCGAGACTCCTCACCAGACCTTGCAATACCTGAAAAGTGACAGAATCTGGCAAGGAACGTGAGTAATTCTAGAATGACTTCATGGATTCTATCCATGCAAGGCTTTCCTGTGGAGGTCATATATGGCCAAAACAAGAAGAGTCCCCACGCGCAAGGTTTGGCTGACTTGCATGATTGTGTTCAAGAAAATTGTCTCAAGGACGAACGTCTAAAAACCCAAGACAACATGGAGGCGTACCTAACTTCCCTGCACAAGGTCTGAGAAGAAGACACGTACCAGGGGATACCCGCAGTTTATGTGGATGGGTGCTCCTACCAGGAAAAACGAGGAAAAAGAACTGGTGGCTGGCATTGGGAATGCCTGAGTGAATGATGTCCCAGAGACCTCTGCTGGGTACAAGATCGGTCCACGAGTAGTCAGGTGGCAGAGTTGATGGCGGTAGATCAAGTCATCCTCACTACTGGGCAACACCGACTCCACAAACTGGTCATAATCATTGATTTAGATTATGTCATGAATGGGTTCGTGGAGCACCTGATAAATTGGAAAAGTCGAGGCATGCTGTGTGCAAACAACAAACCACTCATGAATGGGAAATTAAAACAAGCCCTTGGTGATCCCGGACAGCTCTAAGGAGATGACCATCTACTGGAAAAAGATCAAGGGTCACTCCAGAATAGAGGGACAAGAAAACACCGGAAATTACTTGGCTGACCAGATGGCCAAAACCGGAGCCATCCACAGGCATCTCATAGAGATCGAGTCCCTGTAGGGACTCCAGCCTCCCCTTCCAGAAATGGAAGGGGAGGCTGGAGTGCACTCGCCCTAAAGCAGGAAGAAAAGGGGGTGACATTGCCATACCCCCAACACAGAGACGGAAGGGGACACTGGACTGCCCGCTCCCTGATGAAGGAAAATTACACCTATGGAAACCCCACTCTGCCCAGCTCTTCCCCAAAAAAGAGTCATGGAAGAACAGTGGGGGCACATGGGGTGCATTTAAAGGCCCCAACAAAGTAAAAGAGCCATATGGAAAGGGGCCTACCTATCATTATCAATGGACAAGCAGCAGTTTAATTCACAAAAGAAGGAGGAATCAAAGAATACTGTGACATGGAAAACAGGATTTTTAAACATTGAAAGCAAAAACAGCTTGCACATGTTTTTTCAAATAAAAACAGCTTTAAAAAGCCACAATGGGTCAAAATGTCACTGCTCACAGAAATATCTCAGGAAAGCAAAACATGATGTGTTAACCAAAGCAATGTATATTATGTTTCACCCAGTGACATTTGAATAGACATTTAGTGTTCAGGAAAAACCTTTTCTGGCTGAGGGCAAAACTTCAGAGGGGAAAGCCCTACTTCGGTATGGATTTCACATCTCACATCTAATAAACCCCGCAATAAAAGTTGGTGCCGCTGAAGGCATCACATTTCAGCATCCTCCAGACCTGCTGACTAAGAAAACAGGGACATCAAGAGAAAGCCATCCTTGGCTGGTGTATGACTAAAAGGTGTGAATAATTGTTGCACCCACTTCAAAGAGCACACACTAACTTCACAGATTGGCCCAGGGGGACAGATGATGGTGCTGGATGATGAAGCAGCCCTTCCACTTGCTGAACAGGAATACTCAGAATTCATTTAAAAGACTATTATCATTTTAGGCATTTTGTGCAGCAACCCTACTGTGAATTGATTTCATTTTTATACCATTTTGGATGTAATTTCCATGCAGTTTTGGGGATATAAAATGCATCTACCTGTTACTCTGGGAACGGTAACGGCCAGTTAGACTAGTCTCCAGGATGATCTGAACATGTTACAAATGTGAGAGGTAGTGAATATGTGAAAAATGAAATTATGGGTATTCTTAATAACTTACATCTTCATAACTGTGGCGCATTTTATGGAAATGACAAAGATGTGACACATGGCCATGCTACATCATACGGATTTGGCGGTCAGTTTATCTAATTCCACATGATCAGCTAAAACAGAAAATATGTATAGTGTGGCAGTAGCTAGTCCAATTATGAAGTTGTGATACATAACTAGTTGCTGCCAAAAAGTTGAAAGGAGAGCAAAGGATGATGACAAATGGGAAAAGACAGATGTTGCTTCAAACCCCTAATCCAATCCTGACTGGGGGCAGAGAGAGAGAGGGTGACTGTCCAATCCTAGTGGCAGAGATTATTGCAGGGTACTTACCCTAGATTGTAAAATTGATGATGTCATTTCTGCTATATAAGGGGGACTGCATTAGGAATGGGAACACACAAAAAACAGGGAGACAGAAGAAGGAGAAAAACAGGAGGATGGAGAGAAGGCTGCTGAAATTTACCATCTTTGAGAGTGGAGTGACCAGTCCTGTGTCCTATCTTTCCAGAGTGTCCTGAGATGCAACTGGCTTTCCTGAACCTTTAACAAAGTCTGCTATGTGAGTAGCAATAATGCCAGCCCTAAATTTCATAAGCTCTTCATTCTTGTGGCATTGCATCCAATGTGTTTCCCATTGAAAATTCCCCATTGAAAAACCCCAATTGCCAGTGTTTTTCGGCCATCTCCCTGTTAAAGAATCCTTTGTATGTCCAAGTATTTTAGTCATCTCCCCATAGAAGAATCTCTTGTTTGCTTGTGTATGGTAGTATAACCCCATTGAAAAACCCTCATTTGTCTCTGTAAATCATCAGTATTTTTGTGAGTAAATCAATGAATTACCCCATTGAATTTCACGGGATCGGGATTGGTGGAATTTGAAACCAGAAATCTTTTTCCCAGTGTTTTTGTTAATTGTTATAGTTATAAAGTATTGCCCAAAAGAATTAATCCTATTGTGATTAGAGAAACAAATGTGTCCCTGTGTTTAAATTGGGCCCTGCTACACAAATTTCCATTTATTTCCTGTTGTGAGCTAAACCCTTTCCGAGAGCCGAACTGTCATTTGTAGCCTCAGTAAAAACAAATTCCATTGGCCTTTTCTTTCCATTGCCCATGTGTTTTATATTCTAAAATGTATTTTCTCATTGTGTGTGGATTAGTAGTCCCTAAATTCTCTGCCTGCCTTTCTAACTATAAGCAAGTGAATTGCCTGTTTTTCTATTTCTAGCAGTGGTGAGAAACATATATATATATTGTTTTAATTCTTTCCTGGGTGCTCCAAAACGGATTTCCCCTTCTTTGCTGGCTCCCAATATTGTTTCTGTGGCAACTACTCCAAAACTGATTTTCCCTTGTACACTTACTCCCTGCCACTGACTTCCTTCCAAAGGACTCAACTCCAATTGATGTTTGGGCGATTGAGTGTTGCAGCTGGAGTGCTTAATGCTAATGCTATCATTGTGTGGTAAATTGTTCTTTTTTTGGTCTGCCATTAAAACAAGAAATAACTGCTACTGGATATCTTAACCTGGTTGTTTTGTAGAAATGATTGCATTTTGTGTTGCCAAAACATTGTCGGCTGTAGTAACTGACGTGCATGCCGTGTGCCCAGACATATGAAAGGAATGTCGGCTGCCTTATCACGGAATGCCGCTGCTTGCAGGCCCACCAGGACCCCTCAGACAACAATGGAGGACAGCAACACAGAGCACTCCCAGCGCCACCATAAGGAAGCCTGCCCAAGGTGGGTAAATATTCCATTACAGGAACAGAGCAGTATTTAAATATGAAAGTCATAGATACCATGAAAAATCAGCATTCAGGAGCGGGAGTGCAGTATCAGCTGGCTATCCCGTTAGTTTTCAAGCCATGCCCCATCTTTCATGGCAATTCTAATGCTTATATTTCTCTCCTGGTCTGGTTCCTAGATCTCTTTTGAGGGATCAGTAAATAATAATATCGACCCGCATGGATCCGCAAATGGGCATTTTCACCATTGTTATAAGCACAAAATGGAATAAACGTTCTGCCTCTCCATTGTAAATACCCCCACCCCAATGGTCAGTTATTCAAGGCCTTTATACTTTTTGCAATATGAAGTGCAATACAAGTGCTAGCCTGTTTTTACCAGGTTTAACTTTTCTCACACTTTGTAGTGAAAATGAAGAAAATAGAATGGCAGGGTTTCAACTTCTTAGAAGTTGAATAAATAGGTGGTCACCCCGTGCAATAAACACTAATGAGCCCTGTCATGTTTTTATATGGCACTTCCTGATGGAATCCCCCAACAATCCATTCTAATAATATATGATATAATACATAGTAGCCTGAAATACACCTGCAGAAGCATGTAAGTCAGTTTGATTATTGATGTTTGAGTATATTGTGCATCCCCATATATCTCAAAGTGTTGTAATCTTGTTTTAAAGGGCTTGTGTTGGGCAAATAATCTCACGTGGTAGCAGAGAGAGCATGGTTAAAAATCCATCGACGTAGTAAGCTTTAGGCTCACGGAAATATCGGATGTCCTCTGCCATTTAGCTGGAGCAACTTGAAGCTCCTTGTGGAAAGCGGCCATTAGTTAAAAAACCTTGCAAGTACAGGTAGGACGGGTCCCTCGTTTTCAAGTGGAATCCCCTCCCAACCTCTACAGCAAGCTGAGCGGACCGAATGCTGAAGAGGCTGGTTGAGGAGGAGGTGATCATGAGGGTCAGTAGTCGAAAAACCAAATGGTGAGTTGGGCTGAATGAGGTGGAAAACTGAATAAGCACTAAGTGGGGAAGAGTGATAACAGGGAAAGAGTAACAGAGGGTTGTTTGGGGTATTTTATTTTGTTGTTTAAGATGAAGAATGTCATAGTTTAGGGTACATAGATGAGGAGCGATCCATATAATAAGCCCGAAAACCTACATCAAGGACATTTAGAAGGAACTTGTCCTAAAGTTCAAGTGGACATACCTATGCTACGAACGATCATGGATTGTTAAAGATGACAGTTCAAACTCCGATTGGAGTAATTATTAGGGGCAGGAATAAAGTCACAAGGCTGTTAGTTTGTCTGTTTGTCTGTATATTACATATGATGTATGTGGTAAAAGAAATTATGTATTGAAAAAATAAGGAAGAAATAGACTAAGGTAGAGAATATTGAGAGTTGGAATGTAATTATGTATTTATTAGTTGACCGATGATGTTCATTGAATAAGTAGATGAATTAAAGTGACATAGAGGCTTGGATCTGCGATGATTGGTGCACACTCATATTGTATTATTTTTCTGGAAAGCATTTATTTGTGGAAAATAACAGTAAGTAGTGACAATCGATTGTGAGTAAATCATGATGTAGGATATTACTCCGCTTCTACACTTGTGTAGAGAGTTGCCAAAACATGCTCCCAATCTCCAGCAGTACAGTGCAGAATGGGTTAAGGGCACGGCAGATAAAATGTTCATGCCATGGCCACAAGGGGGATCACTGTGTAAAGCAGTTTTGCAACACATGACATGAAGATGTACCAGGAGAAACGGGAAGACCCGCCTCCTAAAGGCAGGATGCTTACCCAGTGTAAAGAGGGGGTTTTTGAGCCTTCTGCTCCCCCTACCGTGGCTGAAGCAAATGGTGATGATCCAAAGGATGAAGGATTATATCCTTTATGAGAGTTTAAGGCTGCAAAAAGATATAGCAAACCGACATATAAGTCGCCGGCACATAGCAGCAACGAGGGTCCAGAAAAGACTCTAGAAAGAGATATGATCGCTAATGTCCCACGGGCCAAGGAGAGAAGTGATCAACCAGGTATGTTTCTAGATATAGAGATAAAAAAGATGGAAAGGAGAAAAATGCAAAACTGACAAGGTAGCGCTCATACAGAACAAATGGATGGGTGGTCAGATACTGCTCAAACTTGATGGAAAGAGCATTGAGGAAGTAAGACAAAAGGAAGATCAGGACGAGCAAGATAAGACAGACAAAGAACAAGAGAAATTATTGAAGGAAGATGAAGCTAAAAGAAACAGTAGACAAAGATGAGAATAACTGTAACACGATGAAGAGTTGAAAAAGCAGGAGAGACCAGAAGAGCAGAGAAAATATGATAACAGGCAAAGATCAATCGAATAACGAGATAAGCTAGAAAAGAAAAGAGGAGGAACAGAAATTAAGAAATAAAAAAATGCAAAGAAGCAGAGATGAAGAAGTGCGTATGGCAAACGAGAGAAGAGAAGTTAAAAGACAGGAAGAGGAAAGGGTCAGGGAGTTAGCCAAGAAACAAATAGAGTTTGACGAGGTAATAGAACGAAAGAGAAGGCAAAGGACACGCAACATTCATCGCATTGAGAAAGAGTTAATGGAACCAAATCCAGTAGTAGCATGGGAGAACATAGAAGAATACTTCACGAATCACAGACCAATGCCAGGATTCAGAGGATGATTTTGATATAAGAAGCATTGGAGAAAAAATCGATAAAGTTTATCATGAAATGAGTACTGAGAGTGAATAAAAAAATAAAGGAAAAACAATCAATTTGAAGGTGCTCAGTCATGAGGCAAAGAGGGAGGTTTGTTTAGCCTCGAGCACAGAGCCTCGTCTTTGTACAAACTAACGTTAAACAGAGATGAGAAAGAGGGAAGCCACACTAGTTGGGGACAAGATATGTCAGATGAACACAGAGAAAACTTCTTTGAGGAGGAGGGTGCTAATGCATGTGGTCCTGAAGGATATTCTCGGACAAACAGGGAAGTAAGATGGTCAGATCTGGACCTACCTAAACTAAGGACACCAGAGCCCCTGGCGCGGCCTGATCGACCGAAAGGGCAATCCCATATTGTGAGGGACGAATCGCCATCTTATGTGAGCAGGATAAGGTCATCACCAGGAAGAAGGCAGTGTGGAACCATTGTCCCTGCTATGGATAGGCAGACAATGGGAGATGAGTGCAATTATGGGATCTTGCCATTCCCATTGTTAGAAAAAATAGGAGTCAGACCACGGTATATATGATGACCCCAAATGGATAAGGATAATCTAAGGTGTAAACTCCTGAATCTGATGTTGGGTGACGGAAAATGGATTTATGAATAAGAGAAAATGACAGGAGGCAATACGCTACCTATAGGGGACATTAAGGGTCTTCTAGCAGCTATACTTGGGGAGAGAGCTGATGACATGTGGTCGAGAGCAAGATACGCAGGTGTCAGTTCCCAGAACACAGCTCATGATGGAGCGCCATTTAATAATTGTAGAGCAGCAGTCTGGAAAGCCCTTCGAGTACAATATCCTGATACATCGGATATGGGCGCTATAATGGCACGTAAGATGCAGGAAGGGGAGGATTTGTTTACATTCAGAATTTCCAAGAGCAGTAGTCTTTGGAAACGCGCAAGCCATGGGGAAAATCTATACCTGTGATCTATCATATATTATGTCAAGGGCTACCAGACAAGGTGCAGAGACAGCTCAAGAAATTGGTGGGTATGGAAGCATAGCAATGGCCAGAAATACAGCTAACCATAGTGCATCATTGCAGATTGTTGCAGGAGAAAAATCAAAAGAGAGACGATGGCAGGAAGATTGAGAAGGCTAAGTTAGTACAGAGGAAGCTATCGAAGTATGCTGCGGAAGGGGCAATATTATCTAATGGAGAAGGGTCAGGATCGCAGCAAGTAGCAGGTATGCCACAGGTGAATAATCAAGGAGGGAAGGGATCTATATCAGGAGCTAGGGGAAACTTCAGTGGAAGAGGAGGCTTTCAGAATAATCAAGAGCATTTTGAGAGTAAGCAAGGTGGCTTTCACCCTATGCAGAATGATAACCAGGGAATGCAGGGAGGACAACTCAGAAGAGTCCCTCCTGTATGTTGGAAATGTGGAATGACAAAACACATAGTACAAACATGTGGGAGCCAATGGTATGTACAGAATGGGCAGTTCTCAAGAGGGGGTATCACTAATCCGCCTGCATATAGCTCACAAAGTAGGGACGGGTTTGCCCAAGACCAAACAGTGTATCAAACACAAACACTGAGAGCACAACAGGCTTTGCAACCACAGCAAGCACCATTGAATCCGCCACAAGAGAAGTCGCAATATGCACCCATGAAAATACAGCAAGGCGCAAACACAAGACAGCTATTAACTCCTAGAGTAGGGGGAGTAACTATCGAGGGTGGAAATCCTTTCACAGGCACAGGAATCAGTATGTACTCACAATAGGATAGCTCACTGGGTGACTTGATATGTTCAATACTATCAGTAATGCCAAATCCTCAAGAGGAACCAAGGGTTGATATCATGATAGGAGGCAGATACTTGTCTTTGTTGGTAGACATGGGTGCAACTCGCTCATGTATACTAGAGGGAACAATATTATTATCAGGTAATGTTCATGGTTTCACAGGAGCTACAAGTAGAGTTCCTTTTAATGAAAAATGGCCAATCTCTATGGGAGGATGTGATATGTCTGTCCCATTGTTGTATTCAAAATAAACACCAGGTAATATATTGGGTCAAGTTTTAAAGACAAAGCCAAACACAATGATTTCTTTTACTGCGAAGGTATAGGGTGTTCAATGCCAGGAATACACTATTTAAATGTGAAAGAATTAATTATGGCACTTAAAGGGTAAGTAGCCATACAAGGAGTAGTGTTAGAACTAGAAGTAATTTATTATGGGGTATGGATTCTGTTAACATGGTTGTCTGGTTTAGTGGGTAAGACTATGAGAATACCTGATGAACTTCTCTTTAGGCCATAAATTCCCATGGACGAAGAGAGGAGACAGATGTTTCCCTTGCAGTTACAAGCAGCTCTAGTACGAGGGGTCTTGGCCATGCTCATAAGATTTGATGACAATGGCAGATCATGGAGTACAGTAATTGCTATTGGAGAGGGTACAGATTAACTGACGTCACTGACATATTTAAGGATGACCCACCTGATGACCTAGGTAGTATTCGAGATGAGCATTTCATATTGGGTTAGGGCAGGAAGACGAGAGGTTGCACAGATAATGATGATAGTGTGACTTCGTCCCACATTCGTTGATGAAGATATGTTGAAAGTGCCAGTTTTTTTATGGACCATGGGCCCCTATGAAGTAGGCCTATTAAAAGGGGTTGGAGAAGTTAAGATTAAACTGAAGCCAGGAGCAATTTTATTTTGAGCACGGCAGTATCCCAGGTCTCGAGAGGCAGACAAAGGTATTTTTAAGATGATATCCGCCATGATGGATCACAGCATTTTGGTGACGTCAGAGTCACCATGCAATAACACAGTGTACCATATCAAAAAATGTAAGGGAGGGTTGTGGCGTTTAATTTTAGACATGTGCCCAATTAATCTGATTGTAGAGGCTGAGTTTCCTCTAGTTCCAAATCCGGCGACAATCTTATGTAGTATCCCCGTAGCAGCCCCACATTTTACAGTGATTGACTTGAAAAATGTGTTCTTCTCAATACCTTTGCATGAAGATTCTCAGGACCTTACATCATTTACAGTCTGTCAGACAAAACTGAAAAGCACAAGATTACCCTAAGGGTACTGTGAGTCACCATCGATCTTCAATAGATTCCTACAGATGGACTTAAGCAATATTGATTTGCCGAGTGTGGTTTTGCAATACGTAGATGATATTTTTGTCTGTAGTATATCAGAGGAAGAGTGCAGACGTGACTCAGTTCAGCTAATGATTATTTTAGCCGAGAGAGGATACAAAGTAGACAAAGATAAATTCTAGTACTGCCAAAAAGATGTTTCATACATAGGCCAGTTAATTTTGCATGAAGGAAAGAAAGTTACACCTGAAAGTACTGAGGCAATTTTGAAAACATGAAACCCCACATGATAAATCACATGCAGCAATTTCTGGGACTGCAATTATGTAAGAACATGGATATTTGATTATAGCTCATAGACAAGGCCATTATTGCAGGCCCTGAAAAAGGCCCAACAAAGCCAGGAAAACATTGTATGGATTGAGAGGAAATGGAGGAAGGGTTTGATGAGTTAAAAAAGGCAATTTTCACAGCTACAGTCTTAGGGATTTCTAATTTTTCGGAGGAATTATTTTTATTCTCGCACACAAATGGAACAGTCATGATGGCAGTACTCGCGCAGAGGACTAAATTGGGGTACAAGCCTCTAGCACATTATAGTGGGTTTTTGGACCCAGTAATGAGAGGTATCTTCCATTGCGAGCAATTGTTGCCAGCTGCCGCTTTCATATTGATAAATCTATCTATAAATCTATCAGCATAGCAATGGAGTGATGTTTTTTGTTGAGATTGTTTTATTTGCTGTTCTAGAGAAACCTAAAGGTACATTGACAACTCAAATAGCTTCTGCTTATGGGTTAGTTTATTCTAATCCAGCGATTAAAATAGTAATATGTAAAACAGTGAACCCTGCCATGTTTGTAACTGAACCACTTGCTGAAGACGAGCATGTATATAATTGCTCAAAATACAAGGAATTCTAAGATGAGATTCGGAGGGTAAAAGAAAATGCTTTGGCAGCTGGGGAGATTCTCTTCAATGATTGTTCTTCAAGGATCGATCAAATTGATGGGCAAAGATATTCAGCTGCCGCTGTGGTAAGGCACAAGGCTAATGGGGAATTTCAAGTAATGACGAGTGCAAGACTATCATCTCACTTTTCAGTACAGGCTGCAGAATAAGTGGCACTGATTGTTGCGCTCGAGAAACACGCAGACCAGGAAGTAACCATGCACATTGACTCTACCTATGTTACGTCAACATTGCACGCAGGATTAGCATGTTGGAAAAGGAGGGGCTACCTCTGAGCAGACGGCACTTCAGTGCAACACGCTGCTTTATTGGACAGACTTATTAGAGCACTACAACTCCCAGTAGCCATCACGATAGTCAATTGCGCAGCATACACTAAGAGAGCAGACTTAATTTCACACAGAAACCAAGCCGCAGACAAAGAAACAAAAAAAGAGTTGCATATTCACCTGATATAATGAGTTTGATACGCCTGATGTGAAAGGAAGAATGGTGGTGATGATGATTGTAAATGAAGGCTTTAATAATTTATCGAAGACACACTTGATGAAAGTTCAAGGTGGAGCCTTACAGGACGAGAAAGACTTGTGCAGACACTGGGGGTGTTCTTTATCCCCTTCCAAGGCACTGTGATGACAGGAAAGCACTGGTAAACCTGTGCTGCCTATAGCAATATTAAGGGTGTCACTGGAACAGCTACACTACCCAGCGCATGTCACTAAGGAAAGCCTTGCAGCAACTTTTGCAGAGGACTGGTTTATACCAAATTTGTTAGAACACGTTGCTTTTTATGTAGTTAATTGCATCGTATCTCAAAAGTCTACTGCTGGGCACATGCTGCAAACAGTCACAAGAGTTAAACCTCAACCAAATAGTCCTTTTCAGCATTTACATATTGATTATGTTGACATGCTGCAAGTTTGTAATGGTTATAGATATCTGATAGTGGCGGTGTGCCCCTTTTCTAAATGGATCGAGGCGTATTTTATTAGATGTTGAATATGTGAGGTGTTGCAATCAGATATTGGCCCACATTTTGTGAATGAAGGGTTCGAGCAAGTTAGCTTATTGCTCAACATAAAACATATGTTTTTTTTCTGTTTATCACTCGAAAGTAAACGGGAAAAGTGAGAGACTCAATGGTCTGCTCAAGGAAAGGATAGCAAAGCTAAAGCTAATATTGAAAAAGGGATGGCTGTATTGCCTGCCTCTTGCATAATATGCACTAAGGAATCAACCAGGCTCTGACCATCACCTCACGCCCCATCAACTAGTAACGTGAAGACATTGACAATGCCTCTCACTCCTACATCGAGGACTAGAAGTGATGCCCAGATGACAGCAGAATTGGTAGGAGATGAGTTACGTGCCTACTTAGCATGTATGACTACAAGTCTTTCTGTCATTTCAGACCAAGTCAACCGGACAGGATGTCGGGCTCAGAACACAGATGAAGACCATACAGCAACTGTAACTAAGGAACTATTATTCACAAAATTGTTTCCCGGAGATCAAGTTTTGATCAGGAACTTTAACCACAAATGGCAAGATTTAACAGTCCTTTCGTAGTGGAAGATGTCACTCCTTCGGCAGTAAAGGTCCTAGGGAGACATGATTGGGTCCACCTGGGAGACGTGAACGTCTACGCTGGAGGGAACCCCACACCCCCATCCCATTCAGAAGCAAGCCATGGATAAGAAGTTCAGCATATGCAGACTAGGTCGATGACGAGGAAGAAGGACACAGAGACTGTCCAGTAGACAGATAAAGAGTACACTAACTGTGTTTCTTTTGAGACACTCTTTGAAGCTGCTAAGCAAGGAATGAAAAAGCTATTGTTCTTGAGCAACAGAAATTTGCAAAAACGTTGGACTGTGAAGCTTTGACATCCAGAAGAAGAAAAATGCCAAATCTTGAGTTCATCTTCCACGACTGGAAAAGGGAGCAGTTCCCAGATTCCTTTCTCACAGAGTTTCTCTTTGGAGGCACCCATGGTAGTGCCTAATGGCAACATTCATCTGATCATTCTTGCTGTTTTCCTCTTCATTCTTTGTGCATTTCATGCGCTGGTTGGGAGAACTGTTGACATTCACATGTTCTTGCAAGATCCTAAAAATTGTCCAATCGTGAAGAGACTGCTCACAGCCATAATTGGTCAAATCCTCCAGTTACCTGAGAATAGTACAGAACATGCAGATGGTCAGATCTGACGACGATGCGCACAAACTGCTTGGAATGGTCTTTTCTTTCTTGATTGAAGAGCATCCTTATCTTGTTGGGAGACAAACCAATACTTTTGTATTTCTGAGAGATATCAGGATTCGACATGTGATAAATTGGCTGACAAGTGAAATTTGTGAGCAGATTCACTTGCTACATGAACATCTTATTGAAGGTATGGATGGCACTGTCGAGTGATGACATTCACAATCTACATGCGTTGATCTTTTACTATTTGATTTAAACCCATCCTTATCTTATTTGGCGCACGATTAACACTTTTGTATTCATCCGGGAATCCTGTAAATTGTCCCGCAATCAGCTAACTGCTTGTGGAGCAGATTCAACAGTTGCCAGAATATGTTATGAGATTGTCTGATTAAAATTGATTTTCCTTCCTTAAAAGTAGTCACAAACAATATGGGCAACATTGGTAGTAACAACAATGTAACAAACAACGAGAGAGCACCATGACGTGTAAGAAGCTACTTCTGTATAAAATTGACATATTGGTAAATAATATATACATATGTCATGTTTATTGTTATTTTTCTCTCCCTCACAATACAAACTGTTTATTATGTCAATCCAAAGAGAACAGAAGTTCCTGTATATCTTCCTATGCAGCAGGAAGGCACAGCCGTGGCAATTGTGAGACAGCCAAGACTGTATGTGATTGTCCCTACACCAGTAGCTCATGCAGGGGCATCAATTTCACTGACATAGATCCCTAGGAATCCTTATGCAGGAAATACTCATATATATATTCTTACTGAGCATCAGATACCGATTCTAAGAGAGAGACAAAGAAAGAGACCTAAGAGAATTGTTAGGGAGGATGATCATGATTTGCACGACTACCAAGATAGTTCAGCACACTTGGGTAACAATATGTGGAATCAGCATATGAAAGAAGTGTACAAATGAACCTCCGAGGAGGAATACTGTATGTGCACTCCTGCCTTATAATATGGCAAAGTCTCAGATATTCATAGCCATTGAAATAGATGTTCAGACAGCACACTGCCTATCTCACATTGCACTCTGCAGGACAAGAGGTCTGTTCATGGGCCGAACAGCCTCTTTAGTATGGGCAACAGAATAGACAGATCCAGATGAAGATGATTATGTTCGAGACACGAAGATAAGAGTCCACACGAGAAATAATGTGACACAAAAGAGCCTGGAGTGAAAGGGGCTGCAATCAGATCGGAAGTAAACAGAAGACTTGCGAGTCCAGGAAAAACTGCAGAAGAAATTCAAAGCTGGAAGGAAAGAGGTCAAATGCAGATCTGGGGATCAGTACTTTCTCCAGACGGCTGGGAGGAAGGTGTGATTATCTGCAGAGCGTGGGTCGTGATCGGTCGCCGCAAGCCATCATTGACATTATGGAAAATGGATGCAAACCTTTAAGGCCTAAACTTACTAAACTACCGACATGGATCGAAGATAAAGGAGGGCATTACAGATAGTGCCTCCAAGTAGTGCAAAGCTGTGTTTCAGAAAAAATGGCATGAGAAAACTTGGAGTAAACTAGACTTGTGGACGAATCTTTGATGTGCCAGGAATGAGCATTGCAACAGCAGTGATAATGGATCACTACTGGGCTTGTGGATCCAGAGTTTACATGAAGCTGCCCAAAGTTTTGGGAGGACTATGTTCTATTGTGAATGTCCATGTTGCAGAATTGGTCATTCCTAAAAGTGACCTGAGCATTGGAAAATTTCCGAAAGCAGATTCTCACCTGAGAAAAAATAGATCTGCTGAACTACTGAATGGAATGAAGAGAGAAAACTATTTCACAGCCAAATCAATAGAAGCTTTTGATTCTATTCCATATGAGCACAGATTGTTCAGCCAGACTTCATCAATATTCACGATAATCTTCATGCCAAGGATCCAGACAGCAGCAAATACCAGATAACCAGATGACAAGGTACATTGACAACTCAAATAGCTTCTGCTTATGGGTTAGTTTATTCTAATCCAGCGATTAAAATAGTAATATGTAAAACAGTGAACCCTGCCATGTTTGTAACTGAACCACTTGCTGAAGACGAGCATGTATATAATTGCTCAAAATACAAGGAATTCTAAGATGAGATTCGGAGGGTAAAAGAAAATGCTTTGGCAGCTGGGGAGATTCTCTTCAATGATTGTTCTTCAAGGATCGATCAAATTGATGGGCAAAGATATTCAGCTGCCGCTGTGGTAAGGCACAAGGCTAATGGGGAATTTCAAGTAATGACGAGTGCAAGACTATCATCTCACTTTTCAGTACAGGCTGCAGAATAAGTGGCACTGATTGTTGCGCTCGAGAAACACGCAGACCAGGAAGTAACCATGCACATTGACTCTACCTATGTTACGTCAACATTGCACGCAGGATTAGCATGTTGGAAAAGGAGGGGCTACCTCTGAGCAGACGGCACTTCAGTGCAACACGCTGCTTTATTGGACAGACTTATTAGAGCACTACAACTCCCAGTAGCCATCACGATAGTCAATTGCGCAGCATACACTAAGAGAGCAGACTTAATTTCACACAGAAACCAAGCCGCAGACAAAGAAACAAAAAAAGAGTTGCATATTCACCTGATATAATGAGTTTGATACGCCTGATGTGAAAGGAAGAATGGTGGTGATGATGATTGTAAATGAAGGCTTTAATAATTTATCGAAGACACACTTGATGAAAGTTCAAGGTGGAGCCTTACAGGACGAGAAAGACTTGTGCAGACACTGGGGGTGTTCTTTATCCCCTTCCAAGGCACTGTGATGACAGGAAAGCACTGGTAAACCTGTGCTGCCTATAGCAATATTAAGGGTGTCACTGGAACAGCTACACTACCCAGCGCATGTCACTAAGGAAAGCCTTGCAGCAACTTTTGCAGAGGACTGGTTTATACCAAATTTGTTAGAACACGTTGCTTTTTATGTAGTTAATTGCATCGTATCTCAAAAGTCTACTGCTGGGCACATGCTGCAAACAGTCACAAGAGTTAAACCTCAACCAAATAGTCCTTTTCAGCATTTACATATTGATTATGTTGACATGCTGCAAGTTTGTAATGGTTATAGATATCTGATAGTGGCGGTGTGCCCCTTTTCTAAATGGATCGAGGCGTATTTTATTAGATGTTGAATATGTGAGGTGTTGCAATCAGATATTGGCCCACATTTTGTGAATGAAGGGTTCGAGCAAGTTAGCTTATTGCTCAACATAAAACATATGTTTTTTTTCTGTTTATCACTCGAAAGTAAACGGGAAAAGTGAGAGACTCAATGGTCTGCTCAAGGAAAGGATAGCAAAGCTAAAGCTAATATTGAAAAAGGGATGGCTGTATTGCCTGCCTCTTGCATAATATGCACTAAGGAATCAACCAGGCTCTGACCATCACCTCACGCCCCATCAACTAGTAACGTGAAGACATTGACAATGCCTCTCACTCCTACATCGAGGACTAGAAGTGATGCCCAGATGACAGCAGAATTGGTAGGAGATGAGTTACGTGCCTACTTAGCATGTATGACTACAAGTCTTTCTGTCATTTCAGACCAAGTCAACCGGACAGGATGTCGGGCTCAGAACACAGATGAAGACCATACAGCAACTGTAACTAAGGAACTATTATTCACAAAATTGTTTCCCGGAGATCAAGTTTTGATCAGGAACTTTAACCACAAATGGCAAGATTTAACAGTCCTTTCGTAGTGGAAGATGTCACTCCTTCGGCAGTAAAGGTCCTAGGGAGACATGATTGGGTCCACCTGGGAGACGTGAACGTCTACGCTGGAGGGAACCCCACACCCCCATCCCATTCAGAAGCAAGCCATGGATAAGAAGTTCAGCATATGCAGACTAGGTCGATGACGAGGAAGAAGGACACAGAGACTGTCCAGTAGACAGATAAAGAGTACACTAACTGTGTTTCTTTTGAGACACTCTTTGAAGCTGCTAAGCAAGGAATGAAAAAGCTATTGTTCTTGAGCAACAGAAATTTGCAAAAACGTTGGACTGTGAAGCTTTGACATCCAGAAGAAGAAAAATGCCAAATCTTGAGTTCATCTTCCACGACTGGAAAAGGGAGCAGTTCCCAGATTCCTTTCTCACAGAGTTTCTCTTTGGAGGCACCCATGGTAGTGCCTAATGGCAACATTCATCTGATCATTCTTGCTGTTTTCCTCTTCATTCTTTGTGCATTTCATGCGCTGGTTGGGAGAACTGTTGACATTCACATGTTCTTGCAAGATCCTAAAAATTGTCCAATCGTGAAGAGACTGCTCACAGCCATAATTGGTCAAATCCTCCAGTTACCTGAGAATAGTACAGAACATGCAGATGGTCAGATCTGACGACGATGCGCACAAACTGCTTGGAATGGTCTTTTCTTTCTTGATTGAAGAGCATCCTTATCTTGTTGGGAGACAAACCAATACTTTTGTATTTCTGAGAGATATCAGGATTCGACATGTGATAAATTGGCTGACAAGTGAAATTTGTGAGCAGATTCACTTGCTACCTGAACATCTTATTGAAGGTATGGATGGCACTGTCGAGTGATGACATTCACAATCTACATGCGTTGATCTTTTACTATTTGATTTAAACCCATCCTTATCTTATTTGGCGCACGATTAACACTTTTGTATTCATCCGGGAATCCTGTAAATTGTCCCGCAATCAGCTAACTGCTTGTGGAGCAGATTCAACAGTTGCCAGAATATGTTATGAGATTGTCTGATTAAAATTGATTTTCCTTCCTTAAAAGTAGTCACAAACAATATGGGCAACATTGGTAGTAACAACAATGTAACAAACAACGAGAGAGCACCATGACGTGTAAGAAGCTACTTCTGTATAAAATTGACATATTGGTAAATAATATATACATATGTCATGTTTATTGTTATTTTTCTCTCCCTCACAATACAAACTGTTTATTATGTCAATCCAAAGAGAACAGAAGTTCCTGTATATCTTCCTATGCAGCAGGAAGGCACAGCCGTGGCAATTGTGAGACAGCCAAGACTGTATGTGATTGTCCCTACACCAGTAGCTCATGCAGGGGCATCAATTTCACTGACATAGATCCCTAGGAATCCTTATGCAGGAAATACTCATATATATATTCTTACTGAGCATCAGATACCGATTCTAAGAGAGAGACAAAGAAAGAGACCTAAGAGAATTGTTAGGGAAGATGATCATGATTTGCACGACTACCAAGATAGTTCAGCACACTTGGGTAACAATATGTGGAATCAGCATATGAAAGAAGTGTACAAATGAACCTCCGAGGAGGAATACTGTATGTGCACTCCTGCCTTATAATATGGCAAAGTCTCAGATATTCATAGCCATTGAAATAGATGTTCAGACAGCACACTGCCTATCTCACATTGCACTCTGCAGGACAAGAGGTCTGTTCATGGGCCGAACAGCCTCTTTAGTATGGGCAACAGAATAGACAGATCCAGATGAAGATGATTATGTTCGAGACACGAAGATAAGAGTCCACACGAGAAATAATGTGACACAAAAGAGCCTGGAGTGAAAGGGGCTGCAATCAGATCGGAAGTAAACAGAAGACTTGAGAGTCCAGGAAAAACTGCAGAAGAAATTCAAAGCTGGAAGGAAAGAGGTCAAATGCAGATCTGGGGATCAGTACTTTCTCCAGACGGCTGGGAGGAAGGTGTGATTATCTGCAGAGCGTGGGTCGTGATCGGTCGCCGCAAGCCATCATTGACATTATGGAAAATGGATGCAAACCTTTAAGGCCTAAACTTACTAAACTACCGACATGGATCGAAGATAAAGGAGGGCATTACAGATAGTGCCTCCAAGTAGTGCAAAGCTGTGTTTCAGAAAAAATGGCATGAGAAAACTTGGAGTAAACTAGACTTGTGGACGAATCTTTGATGTGCCAGGAATGAGCATTGCAACAGCAGTGATAATGGATCACTACTGGGCTTGTGGATCCAGAGTTTACATGAAGCTGCCCAAAGTTTTGGGAGGACTATGTTCTATTGTGAATGTCCATGTTGCAGAATTGGTCATTCCTAAAAGTGACCTGAGCATTGGAAAATTTCCGAAAGCAGATTCTCACCTGAGAAAAAATAGATCTGCTGAACTACTGAATGGAATGAAGAGAGAAAACTATTTCACAGCCAAATCAATAGAAGCTTTTGATTCTATTCCATATGAGCACAGATTGTTCAGCCAGACTTCATCAATATTCACGATAATCTTCATGCCAAGGATCCAGACAGCAGCAAATACCAGATAACCAGATGGGAATTGTTACAGAGGATTAACACTACCATAAACAGATTTAATGCTATCAAGGAGGAGCTGAGAGCCATACAACTGATGCTTCTTCAGACCAGATACATCCTGGACATGATAACAGCTATGGATGGAAGTGTTTGTGCCAAAATTAGTGAATCATGTTGCACATTTATACCTGCTCATGATGATGAGAATGGCACCTTGACAAAGGCCAGAACAATGCTTATGTAGTTACACGATGATAGACAAAGTGGAAGACTTTGCTGATGACAGTTCGTGTGGATGAATCTTCTTGTGGATCCCACAATGGATGGCAGGTATGTTCAAATTCCTTGGTGCCCTGATAGTGATGTTATTGTTTGGATTTTGTGTGATCAGGATAATCATCGAATAGGGCAAGAAGACTGCAAAGAAGGCAATAGGAATGAAGATTAGGATTGATGTTGAATCAGGATGGAAAACTAAAGAGCTGACAGATGACGAAATCAGAGACTATCGAAAGGACATTAAAGCACATGAGGGAACGAAATTCCTGTACCCGAAGAACCAAAAGAAGTATGTGGGAAAATGGATCTACTGCAGTCCAAGTGGACAATGCATGCGTATGTTGTGGAATAAAGATGAGCATGTGAAATCAGCAGGATGCATGAAAGGAGTCATACAAATATGGATCCCAAAGAAGCATTCCGTCAGATGAGGATGTCTAGATGGGAAGATTGATGAGAGAGTGGTTGATGAATCGCTCAGAGGGGGGGAGTTTAGAGGTGGAGCCAAGTACACCTACCCAAAGCTCCTCTACCATGCTACCTTTATGTTGGTAACCAGAGTGTGAGACACGTGCAGTGCCAGTGAAAATACCTATACTGAAAAGAATCTTGGAAGTAAGGGTCCCATTCAGGAAGTCATACATGCATTCACGCCAAAATGATGGCAATTTGATTGAAATCCAGGAGGAAGTGAAACAAAACAAGCAAGGAAGAAGCCTGGCAAAGTCATGAAAAGCAGAGCTGATGCACTCAGAAGAAGAGGCTGAAGAGTACTATTACCTCGTCTTAAAGGGCTTGTGTTCGGCACACAAGTTCAACTTTGTCCTCCGTGGAGGAGAAATTCAACGATTGTAAGAAGGCACTCCTGGCAAAGGTGCCCGTTCATCCAGGGGGAGCACATTATCCTCGAGACTCCTCACTAGCCTTTGCAATACCTCCAGAGCAACAAAATCCAGACAGGGAATATGAGTAATTCCAGAATTACCTCCTGGATTTTGTCCATGCAAGGCTTTCCTGTGAAGATCAGATATGACCAAAACAAGAAGAGTACACTCACGCAAGGTTTGTTGACTTGCATGATTGTGCTCGAGAAAACTGTCTCAACGACGAAAGTCTCAAAACACAAGACAACATGTGACAACACAAAGTCTATGAGGAAGAAACATGCCAGGGAAAGCCCACTGTTTATGTGGACAGCTGCTCCTACCATTTTGATAACAATGGGGAAAAGGAAGTGGTGGCCGGCATTGTGAATGCCTGGGTGAATGATGCCCCAGAGTCCTCCGCTGGGTACAAGATCAGTCCCCGAAGTAGTCAGGTGGCAGAGTTGATGCCATTTCATCAGGCCATCCTTACAGCCGTGCAACAGCGACTCTGCAAACTGGTCATAATCACTGATTCAGTTATGTCTGTGGAGCACCTGATAAATTGGAAAACCAGAGGCATGCTGTGTGCAAATAATAAACAACTCAAGCATGGCAAGCTAATATAATCCATTGATGATCTGGTCACCTCTAATGAGATGAGCATCTACTGGAAGAAGATCAAGGTTCATTCCAGAATAGAGGGACCAGACAAAACCGGAAATTACCTGGCTGACCAGTTGGCCAAAACCGGAGCCATCCATGGGGATCTCATTAAGATTGAGTCTCTGTTGGAGGAAATCATTGTCACTGGTGCCACTAGGTCCCAAACAATTGCCCAAAAGGAACTCTCAACTGCCCAGTGGAGTAAGGAGGCCCCAGATGCTGATTTGATCATGGCGCCAAAAGGGGATCCGGTTATTGGGTAATTTTATTAACACATTGAAGACCCCGTGAATTTTCCTCTGACCAAAACCGATTTCATCGGGAAAGAGGAACTGCGGGTGTTGAAGTTTCCCACTATGTTCCGAATCCAAGATGGTTTGTTGGTACATCTCTGAATGTGACCTGTGGGTGGTACCTACCTCATTCCGAAGCCTGATGCTAAGTAATGCCCTTGACGCGGCCACAGCCGGTCATCGTGAGGTTCCATACTACTTAGGAAATCTTGCGAGAGGTTGCATACTGGCCACACATGAGACAGGACCTCGACCAATATGTGAAGGGTGCAATTTCAGACAAGTTCTCTCACACACCGAGCTCCCATCCAAAAACATGGGATTACACTGCATAGATCAGATTTACAAGTAGATTACATTGTGCCTGTATATTGTGGTAACATGCTTGTTTACCAAATGGGTGCAAACCAGTGTACCATTCCATCAGGACCAGGAATAGAGAAGACGCACTCTGAAGGAGAATGCTGGATGGAGGAGGCGCGCTCTAAAGGGGACCCCTGGGAAGAACCCAGGCCATCATCAAATGAACACCCCACTCTCTCCTAGCTCTTCTCTCTAAATAAAGTACCAACGAGCTAGAAGGGGGGATTTGTGGGGTGAAATAGCCCTCAACCCCATCAGGAAAGGTTGAAGTCAGTGTGAGGGCTCCTCATAAAGAAAGGCCTACAGTGAATCCACCTGGAAATAAGGCCCTGCAATGCCTAAATGAAAATGAGCGAATTGGCATCAAAGACTTGAGATGCCGGAACATGTTCCTTGCCACAAATGAGGGAAAGAGATTAGGAAACTTTTGAAAAAGGTCTAGTAAAGCTGAGACCATCTTGGCCAAAACGGCTGCATGCAGCGTGCACCAGATTGTGTGCAGGTTTGCACTGCAGAATGGAGTTTTGTACTTTGACCAAAATCATTGCCTACAAAATCTGTGTTTCCTTTCAGTTAAAGACGTGCTCCAATGTGTGCAAAACTGTCAACATAAGAGTTTGGTTCCTGTCATGTTGGAACTTGATCTGGGTTAAACTGCTACAGTTAAACAAATTATTTTTCCATGGCTGAAACTACAAAAGACATTTCAATTTTGCCTTTAAGTAACACATTCTAAAACAAGATGTGCATCAAAGCCGTGAAAATTGTAATTATGTTGCCCATATATAACCATATGCAGGGAAACGTGTTGCAGTGATATTTTAATATATTAATGGACTGCATTTCCAGAGTTCATGTCAAATTTAAATGCAAGTTCAAAAGGCAATTTCAGCAATCTTTGGTGAAGGGAATTGCTTGCCAGTAAGTTTCAATTTCCCCACATTTCTAACCAGTTTTTCAAAACACTGTTGCCATTGGATGAGCTGAGGAATCCTCAGGGAACCCTAAGTTTTATGACCAAAAGCACTTAGGGCCTCAATAAAAGTTGCCTTAGCTGGCAACTAGCCCTTTGAAGCTCATACCGCACCCCTCTTGATGTCACATCCTCTCATGGCAGCGGGTGGGGGCAGGTTTATGTAGGGCGTTGATTTCCCTTTGTGTAAAATTGGGAGACATGCTTTTCATTGTGTAATATCTATAATATCCATCCCAGAATATTCATGTGTTGATTTCTGGAAAGCTGTCCGCAAGCCGCATCTGGTGGGCCGAAAATGATTTTGGTGACACCAATATAGCAAAAGTTATACTAAAAACATTGATTGTGACCCCTGCCTAAGTGGGGCAATCATAAAAATCTGAGAAAGTGTGTAACAGGCGATAAACATCCCGGCCATCGAATGCCAGATTTTTCATGAATATAGTTGCAGAGGAAATCAGGAAAAACCATAACTTTGGCATAGAATAACCTACAAACTTCTAGGTAGGATCATTTGATTCACACACAAAATATAGTGTTGGGAAATGCTGTCATATGTGGCATCATATGATGAGAAAGGGCAGTTGTGATAATGTGAGATTTCCATGTGCAAGATCTAGATCCAGCCCTCTGTCCCCGTCATATGATGGATGAGGTATACTCCCCGGGCTTCTCAAATTCAATTCCATTCAAAGGGATTTAATCCAATTGTGGTTTGGGGGTGGAGTGTCACAGGGGGGAGTGCTTAACCTTCCTGCAATCATTTGAGTTGAATTGTTTTGTCTTGCTTTTCATAAAACCAATAGGAGTGGCATCACAATGGGGCCGATTCATGGATAAAATGTGCACCTAAATGTGGGGCGCAAGTGTGAAAAAGCAAGCGCACGTGCATGTGTGCGATTCATGGAAGGCCCTGCGCGTGTTTTCCCCGGGATGTGTGCCAAACCCGTGGGTGGCGCACACGTCACTTCAACATCCCGAACGCCGGGCGTGACGCGCACAGCGAAAGCGCACAACATGTAGCGCACATACCAAAAAGGGGCCGGAACACACGGAATGGGGAACAACGTGTGAAAATGAAGGCGTAATTGGGGAAGTACTGCTGGGAAATAGACGAAACGGCCACACGCGCACGAACAACACGTATTCATGGATTCTAAAACGGGAAACCCGCATGCCAAAAACCACGCACAGGTGTAAACACGTCCACCACAAGAAGGCAGGCGGAAGCGTCCCCACGCAGTATAAAAGTGAGCGCAAGCAACAAACACGTATATACAGCTACGATGAATGTCCCATTTCTCGCAGCACTGATTGTGGGACACCGCAGGAGGAGGAAAATAGTCAGGTCCCGCATTTTTTTGCCCAGGACCAGCCTTTTTGGGATGCCCAATGACCAGTTCTATGGCAGGTATAGGTTTCCACCTCGTATCATCCTAGACCTGGTGACTGAGTGGGAGGATGACCTCACATCACCCACCTTGTGCTCCCAAGCACTGATCCCCTTGGAAAAGTACTCAATGTCCTGCATTTTTTGGCCACTGGGTCATTACAGCGGACAACTGCCATAGTTGGGGTTGTCTCACAGGCCACTCAGTCACACTGCCTACACCAGGGTTTGGCAATCATGGCTGCTCGCCCCTCAGTCCGCAGGCACATATACATGCCCAGTACACCCACAGAAAGGCAGGCCATGGTCCAGGAATTTTACAGGGTGGCACACTTCTCCAAAGTGCTTGGTGCCATAGATTGCACCCATGTGGCCCTGCGTCCACCTAGGGCCACTGAGCACATCTATCGAAACCGCAAGCACTGGCATTCCATCAACGTACAGGTTGTATGCAATGCCCATGGAATCATCATCTCTGTCTATGCAAACTATCCTGAGCCTACCCATAACAGTTTCATATACAGAATGTCTGCCCTGAGCCGGGACCTGGAAGCTGGGAAGCATGGCGACACATGGCTCATTGGTGAGTACAAATGTCTGTGCACATGCATGCATGTCACACACAGACACATACACAAACCCAACTAATAACAACCATCCTCACCTCCACAGGAGGCAATGCCTACCCTCTGAGCAACCACATGATGACGCCAATACGGAACCCCACCACACCACCCCAGGTAAGATACAACGCATGCTCAAGTCATGCTTCCTCTCCCTCGACCTCTCTGGCGGGCAGCTACTATATGAACCCCCAGTAGTGTGCAGGATCATTGTGGCAGCATGTGTCCTGCACAATGTTGCAACACGGCAGGGTGTACCGGTGGACATGGTGGTGCCCCCACATACCCAACCACAGGCACAGGCGCTGCCAATGGGAGGGGAAAGGGCACGTGGCAGGCAGCCCGGACCCAGCTTGTGGCCATATTTTTCACCTAAACTCCCACCCCTGCGGACTGCACACAGGCGTGGCACATACCGGGTGACAATTGATGATGACAAAGAGACAGTCAACTGACACAACCTTACCACCCTGAGAATGCTACATTGTGTGCATCCCTAGCTACTTAAACATAACCAATCATGTGTGACCAAAAGGAACACATGCAAGGTGTATATCACACCACCCCCCTGCCAAACAGACCATGACAATCACTGGTATGTCACCCAAACCCTCCCAAGCAACATCACCCTTGTCCGCCACATCATGACATGGCATGCAACAGCAAAAGAGCAAACCAAAAGCACAACACATGACCAATTAGATACGAAGTGACACGTGATAAATAGAAAGAGGCCTGACACAATCACACCTGACATGGAATCAGATGAAATGACTGACCAACAACCTCCTACACATACAAAGTCATACACAAATGCATGCCACCAGCGGTACCATCAACAAAAGACAGAATGCCTTTTGGCATGCACATTGGCCAAGCCAAATCTGCAAATCCCTAACCTGTGTGCTGTGTGTATCTCCTGCAACACTCTGCTCAGCACACAGCACAGTGAGCAGCCATTGTGTTGGGGATAAACCTTGAGCATCATATAAAAAGGACAAGCAACAAAAATAACCTATTGACACATGTACACGATCCCCAGATGGTAAGTGATAATGCGCTGCAGGGACACAGCATGCCAGAGAAGGCAATCTTTGTGCAGGTGTGGCCATGGAAGGGTGGTTATATGTGTGGTGGAGCATTGTGTAAGTGTGTCTGTCAGTAGGGACATGCACCCAATAAATGCATGTGAAATCAAGTGACCCTCAGTGTCCTGTACGCATCACATGTGAACATTGACCATGTGTACACCCCAGTATGTCAAATCACGACAATCCCTTGACACCTGAAAAGTAAACACAACACAGGAACAGCCATTGACCAGCAGAACACATCATGTACATAGCACCCCACAATGACAATGTCAGAGAGTGCCCAAACACTGTAGCCCAAGTATACTGTCCGACAACAAAAGGCCCTCCCTCATTTACTCATCACCATGACCTTCAGAAGAACTGTGTCTGGGGTCCGTTGGCTTCTTCCTTCTATTATACCTGGCTGCAAGTTCCCCCTACCCCTTGGTTTCCTTGTTCACCTTTCATGTAAATAGGGTCCAGCCCCCTCAGAGGCCACCTTGACTGGTAAAAATACCAAATCACAGAGAACTCCAAGAAGCCAAACCCACAAAACTGGGAAAAAGCCTGTAGCCACAAAATAACCTCGGAAGAGTCTCCAGTAGATGAATTGAAGTCGCTGAATATGGCCAAGCACATGTCCAAGCAGAATGATAGAATAACTACCAAGGTAGCACAGTTGAACAATGGTTCAACAGGATGGGGAGCAATTTCAGTACACAACAATTAATGAGGATTCAACAACTGATGGTAGTGTCACAGCTCTGGTCTCCAGGTGCAGGAGTGGCATGAACCAAACACCCCCTCCGCGGTCTGGGTGCCTGCAAGGTAAAACATACACAGGCCTCTGAGCCCCCACCGGGGAAAAAGGGTTTTGGATCCGTTGGTTGGATAGGCATCAGTATTTAGGATAACCGGAAAGAGGGTCTGGAGAGGGAAGGTGGATGGGCAAGGGAAAGTAGTGAAAATACAAAATACAACTATGGACAATTACAAATAGTCAATCAGAGAAACAATGTACTTCATGCACATTGTACAAAATGGCTCAAAGGCGAGCAAAGAGAGACTTATCTCGGGGGTGAGTGCTTTCCTCCTGATAGTCCTGCCTGGACTATCAGGTCCGGTAACAGGAGCAGTTCAAGTTACTATTCTGTGTGTGTTTTCCCCACACACACATAACACCATTCATGCCTCGAACTTTGTGACTCCTCCCCAAACAAGCTCTCTTGTCCGCTGCTTTGTTCGTGTACTTTTGCTTGTTCCCGTGATGGTTCATACACTGTTAATGCGGTAAGGCAGCGGACGTGGCCCCTTGGTAAATGGAAGACCACGTGTTAAGAAACACACATGATAACTGGGCCTTGGGTGAGCTGCTTGATGCCCGTGGTGAGGTGTGACTTCAGTACAAGTCGCGTTCTGCCAGCCACGGATTCCTATAGGTAGAGCATGTGGCAATTTGCATATGCTAATGCCATGCACTGCACTCGAGTTTGTGCATCGTTGGGTTCCCGCCTTGCGCTGTATCAGTTTGTGGCTAGGGACTCTACTGCGCTAATAACTTAGCTTCTATGGAGCAGGGAGGACTCCAGGATATGGGCGATGCCCCCTTCATGTGCCCCTGACAACTTGGAAAGCTTCTTGGCATTTGCTCCCCCCAGCACTGGCACTACTTAGCTTGCATGTGTGAGGGGCCTGGAGGAAGGTCGGCTGGGGTGTGTCCCTCATGCTGCTCACCTTGCTCGGAGCTCCTGGAAACACGTCTGCTTCTGTCGGACATCAGAACACAAGCCCCGTGCTTCAGCTCGCACGCGCATGCGCACGTATGCCCCACCCAACGTGGCAAGGGTTTTGAAGTTCTTGGGCCGGTGTCTGCTTGGAAAGGTCGTCTGGAGGTTTCTTTTCCTGCAGAAAGACAGAAAGGGCATAAAAGCCTTTAATAAGGCAGGAAAGTTTTCTGTGTGTGTGTCTTCATGCCGCTTGCTACTGGGCCATGTCTGAGACCTACATCTGACCACCTTCCACACAACCCCAGGTTCTGTACTCTGACAGGTGGATCTGGCACTTGAGTAGAAATAATCATGGAGGCTGGCACAACTGGATGGTTGAGCTTAAACACAATCAATCCTTGACAGTGTGAAGAAAGAAAGGCAGAGACAGCACAAGTCTGGAAAGACACAAAGAATGCGAGATAGCCGGAAACAGCTGACAGCAAGTTAAGAGCCACAACAGTTGAATAGAATTGGTAAAAGCCTAAAGTCAACATAAAAGCATGGTTGTAATAGATGACAGACAGGAGGAGCGACAGAGAGATGCAGTTGAACAGAAGTGTACTGAGGCAAACCGAGGCAGTGTGAGAGTACATGGAAATAACTGCCCGAGAGACGGGAGGACAGATCTGCAACAAGGACAGTAGCATGAAGAAGAACAGGGACTAAAGGCACCAGAGTGTGGAAAACAAGTAAAAGAGCCATAGTCCAGTTGGAAAACTGCACTGTCAGGCAGCATCACAGTCACGAACGGAAGACAGACACAACATGCCGTCCAAACAGAACCGAGTGTAGTAGTAGTATGGGCGGACATCTCAGATGAGGACTGGACTGTGAGTTGTGCCTCTCGGGTCACATTCCTAATGCATCCTCCTTTGCCACAATCCCCAGGGGCTGTACTCAACATGTACCAACTTCACATTGTCACCACCCGGCCCCTTCCTACCATCAGTGTGACTTTGACAGCTAAAGGGTGCAAACTACTGTCTACAGCATGAAGTGCATCAAGCACATATACAGGCAAGAAATGAACATACATCCCAATCAACATCAATAAATGGACAGTTCAATAATGTACTCATCAAAATTAATTGCAGACATGCCGTGGAGAAAACATCCATAATCCCCATTAGGGTGTTAACACAAGTAGTACAGTAGCAGACAGGCTACATATATGATGAAAGTCCAATGCCCTTGTGTAAACGGTTGTCACACCAAACCATCCTTGTGAGCCCATAGATAGGGGAAGCAGGAGTGGCATATGTGAGTCAGGACCCCAAGCCGCAAACACATACACAAGACAAGATTGAATGGGCCCAGCTGGAACAGACAGTGTATGCTTTCAAAAGCCACAAAGCACCACACGTCACATAAATGCAAAATAGACAAACAATTTTAAACTATATTAACTAATTAAACTAACTAAAAAAAATAAAAAATGGCCACATATTACCCGGGGGGAGGTACCCAAAAGGGGGGAGGTACAGGGTGCACCTCAACACCCACATGCGATGATGTTGAGATGAAAAAAAAAAAACCTCATTGGCTCAACGCCTGGACGGCCCGAACTGTGTGGGAGATAAGTTGTCGTCCGAGTCACCCTCTGGATGGAAAGCAGAAGGTGGACGTGGCAAAGTACCCTGACCACACCTATGCGCAGCTTGCCCCTCATTGGCAGCAAGTCTGCGGGACTGGTGAGCCCGGTCCTATGCGGCGATGACATGTAGGCCAGCATGCAGCACCTCACGTGATATGCGTGCTTCCTCTTGCAAGGTAGCACGTGTAACACAGGGTTCTTCCTGCATGGCCTGGCATGACATCTGGAGCACCTCCCGGCAAGCACGTAGCTCAGCCGAGATGGTATTCTCTGTCTGCTGCATCTGGGACATGTTGAGCACACCCAGAGTAGATCTGAGGGATTGATGGTCATCCCTCAGGGCCTCCCTGTGTGCCTCTGCGTGTGCAGTAAGTGCTTGACGCAGAGACACCATTTCAACCCGGCATGCCCTGTCTGAGGCCGCCATGCCCAGCATGAGGAAGCAGGCTGTGGACTGTGCTGCCCACTGCTGGAGATCCACCTGCCTAGCAGGGGGTGCACGGATTGGGCCACACGTTTAATGCTCTGAGCGATCTTATCCATTGCTGCCCCCTGTTGTTCTGAATTGGCAACCATGGCTTGCTCCCACTCACTATACTCCGGTGGCGCGTGGCCACCGCGTTTCTGGGCTTGACACCCACATGGCCCAAGGAGCCGCAGACCTCGTTGGGTTTGCACCGCCCGCAGCTGCAGGACTACATCCCTCCATTGACGTGATGCCCCAGGCATATTAGCAACTGGTGTGGAGTGTGACAGTGCGTCCCGATCCACCACAAGTGGAGGTTCGCACACCATCTGGTTCCTCAGTGCAGGTGTCACGGACATAGGATCGTCCACATCAGACTCACTCACCGACGACGAATGGACATGACGCGCATCCAAATCAACATTGTTGTCAGAGTGATCATCTGAGCTAGACCCATTGCCAGCCCTGGACACAATAGTCTGCAGCACAAGTGGGTTCTTGTGGCCTACCACCCACCAGCCCCATTTGTGCCGGGTTGCCTATGTAATAGCAACCCCGTGTCAGGATTGACACCACCATCCTCTGGCTCCATTGCATCATCATCTGTAATGTTGAAAAAACAAACATGAGTACACATGTCAGATGCACATAGCACACAAACACATAGACATCACATCGACAGCCAACACATGAAGCAGATAAGTCACACACAAATGAAATTCCGCCATGCATCCAGTGGCATCGATATGCAAACACATCCCAAAGGTAGAAATGGATGTGTGTAAATAGCGAATCCTACACATGTACTGAATGTAATATATCACCTCCATCACACACCACCTCTGTCAGGCACATGTCACAGGCAGAAACGACAGATGGTAACAAAGAGATGTCACATACCATAAGCATGTCTGAACTGCCAAATGGCCACAGCTGCAAGTGAATCCAAACACACCATGACTCACGTAATATGCATGTACACATGCATCACTAGATCATCATCACCAATATTGCTTCATCCATCTGCAGCTCGGACCGTACCAGATGTCATGGGCCATGTAGACATAGTGAATGCCCCTTGCAAAGTGAGGGCCTGCAAACAGGCATGAGGGACCATAACGCCCAGTACAGTACAATCTTCAGGCCATGAAGCCTCCAGAACACCCCTCAGGGCCTGATTGATCACATTGTGCTAGGAATGTGCCCTAATCCATTATTTTGTGTGTCAAATAATCACGGCCAGGCCCGACCAGATTAGCTAAGTGGGCCCAGGCATACACATACTGCACAACAGTGTACCTTCGAGATTGTGCAAGTTGAACATAACGGGCGCAAAGCTGAAATCTCACCAACATTAACGTCAATCAACTACATATTAGTCAGTCAACAAAAAAGCTGCAGAAGACACATGTGTAAATGAACACTTTCACACACACATAAGTGAGTAGCCGCAATGTTGCACTGCACAACGTTGAAGCTGCTTGCATATGTACATGTGGAAGTTTTCAAAAACACCAGTTTCCCTATACACCCATATTGTGAACATGAACAGCAACCAATAAAGCAAAGCAAGCAGCTACAATGCTGCTTGTTTTGATATATGTGAAAGTGTACACATACACACGTGCAGGCAGCTTCACAGTCATTACAACCCGATTGTCAGGCTACAGTCAACATGTGGCCTATACCGGTTAGTATAGGCCCTAGATTATCCTATCAACTTTGTTAAACACCCACTAGGGTGTTTCAATACTTAGTACATGTGTCACAGGATGCACCTGTGCCTGTGCCTTTCATGACAGTGAAGGGATGACAATCTGACCATACATGCCTTGTCACTTTGACATTGCATCAGTGAGTAGGCATGTAGAATGGTGTAATATAGCTCAGAAGTGGGTTGGTGCAGTGCAGAGCATGTGCATGTTACCGACTATCTACATCAACAAGTACATTATTATGTCTAACAATAAACAAGAAGGCAGTGTAAGTGCAAGGTCAGGCATCACGTGCAATGTGCATGCAATGGGTTGCATGGATACATACACCCCCGCCGCTTAGTGAAAATGCAGTGAGGCATTGCATGGCAGTGAAAGATTGACCAGATAACTGTGTATTGTCAGACAGCGTTGAGTAGCGTCAATTTCATCATCTGAGTCAACTGACAACACAGCCGATGAGAATGGGACAGTGAGCAGGACACATGATGAACCCTCTGTAGCACACCCATTTGTGCAGAAGGCACTACACCAGTTTGACAGAGTCAGGGGCCTGAGACAGGGGGAGACCTGTGCCCCACACAGACTATGACACCCTAAACATGTACGTGATGCTGGACTGAGCCACAGTGAACATGTAATGGATGATGGAATGCCATTAAATGTATGTCATTCTGGACACATACTATAATGATCATCCTGCAAAGGACACATAGGGGCATGCATGTAATGCACATGGAGCATGAATGGCCACTCATGTCCCTGCGGAGCATCTGCCATCTGCACAGTCCGAGTGAGACACCCTGCATCAAGGATATTGGATGTACCCCAAAGTATTTGTCTGGCAAGTTGGCAGGGGGAAGTGTGCATGTACACAGGAGCCTTGAACAGGCCATTGCAGTAGTCCAACTTGTTACCCACCAGTGCAATTGTGTAATCGTGGTGCAGGGGGGTGGAGGGGCAAGGGAGCATGCCTACGTGGAGTACCAGCATGCAGGCAGAAGACACATGCATGTCAGTCATGTGATGACACAGTCCAAGTGCTGATGGAAAGACACCCCAGGCTAAATGCAGAAGGGCCAGTGAGCTGGAACATGGACCGGAGGGGCAGCCGGGTGACTAGCATGTGAGTAGGGTGCAAGTGTGGTGATGAGGACAGTCCCTGTCTGCACTACATGTCCAGCATGATGTACAGCAGGCACGCCTTAGTGAAGCATTGCATGACTCGCACATGAGAACCATGTACACATAGCATGTATTGGCAGTCAAGCACAACACATCGCACACACGCAAAGCACACATGGCCTGGACCAACACGCAAAAACACTCACTGGACGGGATGTCAAAATCCAGCATCTCTCCCACTCCTTCGACCAATTGTGCTGGTATGAACTCTGCATCCATCAACTCGTGCGGAGTGAGTTCTTCCTCCTGAGGTGGTAGCCCACCGCCAGTCACCCCAGTCATGGCATAATTGGAGGAACACTTTAGCTTAGCACAGCGTCGGAGGTCATCCCAATGCTTTTTGTACTCCCGAGCCGTGCGCACCTCATGTCCGAATGCACTAACACTCTCCGCAACACGCTTCCAGTGGTCCGAACGCTGGGCAGCAGTAGTGTGACAAGTTGGGCCCACTAGCATATCACATTCGTGTTCCGACATGTAGCCCACAAGGAAGTCCAGTTCCTGCTTGCCGAAAGGCTTCTTCCTAGATGTGCCGGAGGCCGGAGCCGTGTGTGGGTTCCCAGCCTCTTGTGCAGGTGCAACCTTCCTCGTTTTAGGCAGTGATCCGGACCCTGACTGGCAAATTCCACCCTGATCAGTAGGGGCAGTGGCGCTGGTGGATTGAACCGAGGGAGTGGCAGGTGGAACTGGGATGGAAGCCTTGACTTGTGTCAGTGACTGGTGGGTGGCCTTGACTGGACCCTGCGCAGCAACATCCACTGTGCCAAGGTCATTGACCGGACTGTCCTGGATGTTAGACTCACAGCCGGGGTGGTGTTGTCTGCATCTGCCCATGCACTTGCCAACACCCGGCTGCTCGGGCCAGCAGATGACAATACTGCCCCAGGGATATGTGCCTCGGTCAGGGCAGCCCTGCGTGCACTTATCACATGCCTCCTGACCTCTTGGAAATCATCCTGGGATGCTTCAGGTGCCAACGCAACATGCGCTGGCTGACCCTGAGCCTGGGTAGTGGTGGACACAGCTGGACCTGCAGCTACCACTACCCTAGGGCCCGTGGCAGTCGATGAAATGGACTGCTGGGTCACATGGGCGCCTGTGCCAGATGCAAGAGCTGCATTTCCTGGAACCACAGGGGGTGGTGGCATGACTGCACCAACACATGGCAGAACATCCTGCCGAAGTGGCGTACCCCTGCCTCTTCCCCCTCTGCAGCCACCCTGGACAACCTGGAGTCCCCCTACTCCCTGGTCACTCCGCCCACATCCCTGACCATGCGAACCACATAGAGGATGCCCAGCTGAGGTGCCCCTCACCTTTCGTGGCCTCCCAACCATGGCACAGATGTAGTAGTGTCAGCACAGATGTAGTAGTAGTGCCAATGGGGGGTGTACACAACAATTGTCCTGGGAAATTGGGGTGAAGGGGGTGGGGTACTAGATGTTAACAGCACCCTTGTGCACCTGCAAGGCTGTATGTGACCCCAGTGATGAAGTGACGGGTCACGCAATGCTCCGGCAAACCAAAACTGCAGTAAAATCATGAACGCAACCTCCGGTAGCCCACATGTGTGGAATTAACCTCCCACAGTACGCGGTGGCACCCAGGGACACGAAAAACATGTACGCATGGGACACGCAGGCTTCTATGACCTCAAAAACAGGTACGCGATACAAAGGGGGAAAAGTAGCTTGCGCGACTCACCGTCCAGCTAGGTTGGTAATGAAAAACATGCATAGTCAATACCCCCGCCAAAAGAAGAGATACGTCCTTGATCCACTGTGAAGTAGTGATGGTGCGTGAAACGACCAGAAGTAGCAACACACGCGTCGGTCTCAACGAAAAGCACGTACAGTGAACTGCTGGCCCTGCTCACCTTTAACCCGTGCTGAGGGAAACGCCTGCGCACATCACGTCACTTACCCGCTTAACATCACGTCACTTACCCGCTTAGACCCTTTCCTCAAATTACACGCATTAACACGTGAACGTGCAGTTTTTTCACATGCTGAATCACTATGCACCCGTGGGAGGGAAACACCAGTGTGCGTTATGTCACATACGCGCTTATGTGCTAAGGGCCCTTCCTCGAATTACACGCTGTTGTGCTGTTTTTTCATGTGCCAAATGACTCCGTATCAAGCTGGTCACGTGACAACACACGGAAGACCACACTCCTGCCCAGAAGGCCATTTTCTTGCCCCCCAGAGCACCAAGCCGACTCCCACAAGCCATCTGCTGCTGCCTGCCTGCCTTCTGGCCACATGCTCTGCTATTTGGTGCCTGCACATCAGCCATCTGCAGGGGTCCAGTTGTTGTGACCACCCCTGCTGGAACAGAAGACTCCCGACTGCCTTTCCATCGCTCATAGCCCAGGACCAGGACCCAGTTGCCCAACCACACCTGCTTCGGGGGTTGCCATGTCGGGGGAAACACCATCAGAGACCACTGGCAACCCCGAGCCCGAGAGGCAGAGGGCTGCCAGCTTCACAGCAGGAGAGGTTGGCACCCTGGTGGAGCAAGTCCTGGTGCATTATGATGCCCTCTTTGGAAGAACACGCGCCGACAAGGATGGACAGAGAAGGATCTGGATGGACAACGTGGTTGCCATCAACGTGGAGGGGGTAGCAACACGCGACCTACCACACATCCATAAGCCCATAAATAGGGGGTGGGTGTGTGGGTGGGGAGACATGGGTCGTGGCCTGCTGGCAGGTGCCCGTCAACAGGTGTTTGTACATGAGTCGGGGCCTGCTGGCAGGTGCCCGTCAATGGTGGGTGGGTGGGGTGTGGGACATGAGTCGGGGCCTGCTGGCAGGTGCCCGTCAATGCGGGGTGGGTGTGTGGGCGGACATAAGTCGGGGCCTGCTGGCAGGTGCCCGTCAATGGGGTGTGGGTGACAAGGGTGGGAGACATGAGTCTGGGCCTGCTGGCATATGCCCGTCAATGGGGTCTGGGTTTTTGGGGTGGGGGACATGAGTCGGTCCTCCCAAGTGCATGGTGACATGTGGCCTGCCTGCGGTGCATGGGGAGGCGGGGAGGACCACACCCGGGAGGGCCCAGACTGTCCAATCATGTGTAAAACACCCCACGCACCCCTGGAATAGGCGTACTCGTTCGTGCCAGCTATAACGTGTGGAAAACTCTCTGCGCACCCCTCGTAATATGCACACCTGCTCGCGCCAGCCAAAACGCATGGAAAACTCCCTGTTTCCCTCAGAATACGCGTACCTTGTTCGTGCCAGCAAAATAACATGTAAAACTCCCCACGCACCCCCAGTATACACGCAAGCAACCCATCCACCCTGACCATGCCCCGCAGGCAGCCCATCCACCCTCACCATGCCACGCAGGCAGCTCTTCACCCCTGGGCATGCCCCGCAGGCAGCCCATCCACCCTGACCATGCCACGCAGGCAGCTCTTCACCCCTGGGCATGCCCCGCAGGCAGCCCATCACCCCTGGGCATGCCCCACAGGCAGCCCTTCGCCCCTGGGCATGCCCTGCAGTCAGCCCTTTTCCCCTGGACAGGCCCCCAAGGGCAGCCCATCACCCTTGGGTATGCCCCGCAGGCAGCCCATCACCCCTGGGCATGCCCCGCAGGCAGCTCATACAACCTGACCATGCTCTGAAGGCAGCCCGTCACCCCTGGGCATGCCACGCAGGCAGCCCATCACCCCAGGACATGCCCCGCAGGCAGCCCATCCACCCTGACCATGCCCGGCAGCAGCCCATCCCTCCTGACCATGCCCCGCAGGCTGCCCTTCACCCCTGGGCATGCCCCGTAGGCAGCCCATCCACCTTGACCATGCCCTGCAGGCAGCCCTTCACCCCTGGGCATGCCCCGCAGGCAGCCCATCACCCCTGGGCATGCCCCGCAGGCAGCCCATCCACCCTGACCATGCCCTGTAGGCAGCCCTTCACCCTGTGGCATGCCGCGCAGGCTGCCCATCACCCCTGGGCATGCCCCGTAGGCAGCCCATCCACCCTGACCATGCTCCGCAGGCAGCCCATCACTCCTGGGCATGCCCCGAAGGCAGCCCTTCACCCCTGGGCATGCTCCGCAGGCAGCCTACACCACAGGGGGACTTTTTCCACACAAATTCAGTGGCGCGAGCAGGGTACGCATATTCCGAGGGATGCGTGGGGTGTTTTCCATGCGATTTCGCTGGCACGAGCGGGGTACGCATATTCTGAGGTGTGCACGGGGTGTTTGATATGCAATTTCACTGGCGTGAGCGTGTTACGTGTATTTTGAGGCGTTTGCTGGGTGTTTTACACGTGATTTCGCTGGCGCAAGCAGGGGACGCGTATTCCGAGGGGTGTGCAGGGTGTTTTACACGCGATTTCGCTGGCCCGAGCGGGGTACACATATTTCGAGGGATACAAGGGGAGTTTTCTACTCATTTTCACTGGTGCGAGCGGGGTACACTTATTCCGAGGGGTGCGTGCATGTTTGTCACATGATTTTGTTGGTGCGAGCGGGGTACGCGTATTCAGAGGGGTGCGCAGGGAGTTTTACATGGGTTTTTGCTGGCACGAGCGGGGTACGCATCTTCGGAGGGGTGCACAGGGTGTTTTTCATGCAGTTTTGCTGGGGCGCGAGCGGGTACACATATTTTGAGAGGTGCACGGGGTGTTTGACATGCGATTTTGCTGCCGCGAGCAGGGTATGCGTATTCTGAGGGGTGTGCAGAGTGTTTAACACGTGATTTTGCTGGCACGAGTGGGGTACACGTATTCAAAGGGGTGCGCGGGGAGTTTTCCATGCGTTTTAGCTGGTGCAAGCATGGTACGCGTATTCCGAGGGGTGCGCTGGGAGTTGTCCATGCGATTTCGCTGGCACGGGCGGGGTACGCATATTCCGAGGGGTGTGTGGGGAGTTTTCCATGCACTTTCAGAGGGGTACGCGGGAGTTTTCCACGCGTTTTCGCTGGCACGAGCGGGTTATGCATATTCTGAGGGGTGCGTGCATCTTTTCGACACAATTTCGCTGGCGCTAGCAGGTTACGCATATTCGAAGGGTGCGCAGGGAGTTTTCCGCGCATTTTCGCTGTCACGAGCGGGTTATGTGTATTCGGAGGGGTATGCTGGGTGTTTTCCACGCAATTTTGCTGGCGCAAGCGGGGTACACATATTCAGAGGGGTGCGTGGGGAGTTTTCCACACGTTTTCGTGGTTGGGGGGCTGTATGCTGGTCCACTGGCCCTTGCGCCATGTACTGGATTTGTTCGATGTTTTTGGCGCATGGGGCGGGTTGGGGGCGTAACTGGTGCTGCTGCAGGGTCGCTGCGCCACTCTGCACCATGGCTGATTATGGATGTTAGTATTCATGAATACGCTGTGCACCAAAATGGGTTTCGGTGCACACGGCTGGTGCAGACTGGCGCACGCTCCCTCTGTGCGCCAGCCGCGTGCCCCACTTCTGTGCTTAATTCTATGAATTACCCCCAATATCTCTTAACCTGGTTACTTTCTAGAAGTATGTGCATTTGTGTTACCACATCAATAGTGGCTGATGTCATCTATTTGCTCTGATTTGATGTTAAAATAATACATTAATAAAGTATTCACTGACAACACACCGGCCTGGTTCCTGGTCTATTGAAACTAAGGGTGCTGGGGGAGGTTGTTAGATGTTCGGTGGGCTCACACACAAGGGTAAACACTTTATGTATTGAGAGATTAGAGAACACTTTCCTGGTTAAGGAATCACCTTGAAATCAAATGTACCACAAAGTGCACGAAGAATTATGGTATGCACGCAGAACCCCGATTCACAGCAGGGAACCTGAGTGGAAATAGAGAGCCTGCAACCTCCCCACCTTAAATATCTTAGTGTGGATCACATGTAAAAAATCATGAATTCATTTGATCACCTGCCCGTATGAAGGGAAGGCCGGGGCAGTCACCAAGACATAGGTGAAGGGTGCTGATTGTACATGACAGACCTAAAACAGCTCATCACGTGTGATGCATGTTTTCTATTCCCACACTTAATTTAAGGGTATAAATGGAACACACAAATTATGTTCTGTGCTTGAGCTTTCTGTTACATGCACTGTAATGCACCGTTTGCAAAGCAAATGAGGGATATTATTATAACACCCCGAAAGTAACCAGCTACTAAGTGTACCCACAGGAATGCTACTTATATAGAACATGATCGGCTAGAACCAGGACACACAACCCACAAACCTATCTTCAAATCTTTGCATACCTAATACATCCGAAAACCCACTTAACCATTTCTCTCCCTGCAAACCGCACACACTTCACCACACCACAACAACAACAAACAATACATCAACTGCATCAACAGCACATAAGGTTTCACTTCGATCCGATACTTCCACTAAAGCTCAGCACACGGTGGAAACTGAACTGAAGCCACCAACAGCACACCACCTCTCTCACTCTCCTACTCCCTCTTAATCTGACTAACCTAACCCCCCTTTTGTTACAGATCGGCCGGAACACCTGGTGATCAACTCCGTTGGTGACAGTGCGTGATATTAATACCTTTAACATTAACATTAATATTAACATATGCCTCACATATGCACATTGTCCATGTAGGCTTCCGCACATGTGTTTTTTTTTCTGTGAAGAGTTTTACACATATGTTGTGCATTTTGCACGCTTGCCACTCAAAAGTTAGAACAGTTTGGGCTACTGAATGAATGAACAGTTAAAACAATGTTTAAAGTGATTATGCTAAAAGAAGTAAATACAAATATGCAGTCTTATCCTGTCTTTATCTTTTCTAAGGATCATGAAAAATATAGTATTTTGTCAATTTTGCCAAAGGGTTGTTAAACTCATTTGCAATTAGCTTAACTTTGTCTATTCCAGGATGAATTAATATCTTCTTCCCAGTATATATGAACAGCACTATAAGAGATGTTAAGATTCTCTAAATATAGTGTGTGTTTGAAAGCTGTACACTGTGGCTATATGCTATATGCAACATCTGCATAACCATTTGCAGTATTTTACTTGAGGAGCAAATGTGTCTTCTGTTTCACAAACCATTATGCAGGAATTTGTGAGGCCTAGCTGGTCCCAGAGGTAACACAGCAACTACTGAACAATATCTCCTTTAAATGTCTGTGCAGTCTCACTTTAGAAGGTAAATCTATGCTCAGTACCTTAATTTGCGACTAAATCTCTCTGAGGTTTGAAGAAATATAATATGGAAATGACGACCGAATACACTCAGTGGACTACATGGCATTAATAAAGCATATGAAATCAAAATGATGGCTATCTGTATTGATTCATTTACTGGTGAATTGCGTCCTTTGCCATCATAGCAGCTGGAAGAAAGGTCGACTTGTAGCTCATGAGTGTTTACATTAACAACAGCATGTCACACAGTCCCTTTCTCAAGTCTAGCGTTGGACCCTCTCCTAGCATGCCAGCACAGATGTAGTAGTAGTGCCAATGGGAAGTGTACACAACAATTGTCCTGGGCAATTGGGGTGAAGGGGGTGGGGTACTAGATGTTAACAGCACCCCTGTGCACCTGCAAGGCTGTATGTGACCCCGGTGATGAAGTGACGGGTCACGCAATGCTCCGCCACCCCAAAACTGCAGTAAAATCATGCACGCAACCTGCGGTAGCCCACATGTGTGGAATTAACCTCCCACAGTACGCGGTGGCACCCAGGGACACGAAAAACACGTACGCATGGGACACGCAGGCTACTATGACCTCAAAAACCGGTATGCGATACAAAGGGGGACCCGCAGTGGGAAAATACAAAGGGGGACCCGCAGTGGGGAAAATAGCTTGCACGACTCACCGTCCAATTAGGTTGGTAATGAAAAACATGCGTAGTCAATACCCCCGCCAAAAGAAGAGATACGTCCTTGATCCACTGTGAAGTAGTGATGGTGCGTGAAACAACCAGAAGTAGCAACACACGCGTCGGTCTCGATGAAAAGCATGTACAGTGAACTGCTGGCCCTGCTCACCTTTAACCCGCGCTGAGGGAAACGCCTGCACACATCACGTCACTTACCCGCTTAGGCCCTTTCCTCGAAATACATGCATTAACACATGAACGTGCAGTTTTTTCACATGCTGAATCACTATGCACCCGTGGGAGGGAAACACCAGCGCACGTTATGTCACATACGCGCTTATGTGTTAAGGGCCCTTCCTCGAATTACACGCTGTTGTGCTGTTTTTTCATGTGCCAAATCACTCCGTATCAAGCTGGCCACGCAACAACACGCGGTAGATCACACTCCTGCCCATTTTCTTGCCCCCCAGAGCCCCAAGCCAACTCCCACGAGCCATCTGCTGCTGCCTGCCTGCCTTCTGGCCACATGCCCTGCTATTTGGTGCCTGCACATCAGCCATCTGCAGGGGTCCAGTTGTTGTGACCACCCCTGCTGGAACAGAAGACTCCCGACTGCCTTTCCATCGCTCATCAGCCCAGCACCAGGACCCAGTTGCCCAACCACACCTGCTTCGGGGGTTGCCATGTCGGGGGAAACACCATCAGAGACCACTGGCAACCCCCAGCCAGAGAGGCAGAGGGCTGCCAGCTTCACAGCAGGAGAGGTTGGCACCCTGATGGAGCAAGTCCTGGTGCATTATGATGCCCTCTTAGGAAGAACACACGCCGACAAGGATGGACGGAGAAGGATTTGGATGGACAACGTGGTTGCCATCAACGTGGAGGGGGTAGCAACCCGCTACCTACCACACATCCGTAAGCCCATCAATAGGGGGTGGGTGGGGAGACATGAGTCGTGGCCTGCTGGCAGGTGCCCGTCAACAGGTGTTTGTACATGAGTCGGGGCCTGCTGGCAGGTGCCGGTCAATGGTGGGTGGGTGGGGTGGGGGACATGAGTCGGGGCCTGCTGGCAGGTGCCTGTCAATGGGGGGTGGGTGACAGGGGTGGGAGACATGAGTCTGGGCCTGCTGGCAGATGCCCGTCAATGGGGTGTGGGTTTTTGGGGTGGGGGACATGAGTCGGTCCTCCCAAGTGCATGGTGACATGTGGCCTGCCTGCGGGGCATGGGGAGGCGGGGAGGACCACACCCGGGAGGGCCCAGACGTTCCAATCACATGTAAAACACCCCATGCCCCCCTGGAATATGCGTACTCGTTCGCGCCAGCTATAACGCATGGAAAACTCCCTGCGCACCCCTCGTAATATGCACACCTGCTCGCGCCAGCCAAAACGCATGGAAAACTCCCTGTTTCCCTCGGAATACGCCTACCTTGCTCGCGCCAGCAAAATAAAATGTAAAACTTCCCACGCAACCCCAGTATACATGCAAGCAACCCATCCACCCTGACCATGCCCCGCAGGCAGCCCATCCACCATGAGCATGCCACGCAGGCAGCTCTTCACCCCTGGGCATGCCCCGCAGGCAGCCCATCACCCCTGGGCATGCCCCACAGGCAGCCCTTCGCCCCTGGGCATGCCCTGCAGTCAGCCCTTCACCCCTGGACAGGCCCCCAAGGGCAGCCCATCATCCTTGGGCATGCCCCGCAGGCAGCCCATCACCCCTGGGCATGCCCCGCAGGCAGCTCATACAACCTGACCATGCTCTGAAGGCAGCCCTTCACCCCTGGGCATGCCCCGCAGGCAGCCCATCACCCCAGGACATGCCCCGCAGGCAGCCCATCCACCCTGACCATGCCCGGCAGCAGCCCATCCCTCCTGACCATGCCCCGCAGGCTGCCCTTCACCCCTGGGCATGCCCCGTAGGCAGCCCATCCACCTTGACCATGCCCCGCAGGCAGCCCTTCACCCCTGGGCATGCCCCGCAGGCAACCCATCACCCCTGGGCATGCCCCGCAGGCAGCCCATCCACCCTGACCATGCCCTGTAGGCAGCCCTTCACCCTGTGGCATGCCGCGCAGTCTGCCCATCACCCCTGGGCATGCACCGCAGGCAGCCCATCCATCATGACCATGCTCTGCAGGCAGCCCATCACCCCTGGGCATGCCCTGAAGGCAGCCTTCAACCCTGGGCATGCTCCGCAGGCAGCCTACACAACAGGGGAGACTCTTTCCACACGATTTTGCTGGCGCAAGCAGGTTACGCATATTCCGAGGGGTGCGTGGGGTGTTTTCCATGCAATTTTGCTGGCACGAGCGGGGTACGCATATTCCGAGGTGTGAGCGGGGTGTTTTACACGCGATTTCTCTGGCGCGAGCGGGTACGTGTATTTTGAGGGGTGTGCTGGGTGTTTTACACGTGATTTTGCTGGCACAAGCAGGGTACGCGTATTCCGAGGGGTGTGCAAGGTGTTTTACACGCGATTTCGCTGGCACGAGCGGGGTAAACGTATTTCGAGGGGTGCACGGGGAGTTTTGCATGAATTTTCGCTGGTGCGAGTGGGGTACGCGTATTCCGAGGGGTGCGCTGGAAGTTTTCCATGCGATTTCGCTGGCGTGGGCGGGGTACGCGTATTCTGAGGGGTGCGTGGAGAGGTACCATGCGATTTCACTGGCGCAGCGGGGTACACATTTGCAGTGGTGTGCGCAGGGAGTTTTCTACGCGTTTTCACTGGCGCGAGTGGGGTACACTTATTCCGAGGTTGTGTGCATGTTTGCCACACGATTTCGCTGGTGCGAGCGGGGTATGCGTATTCAGAGGGGTGCGCAGGGAGTTTTCCACGGGTTTTCGCTGGCACGAGCGGGGTACACATATTCAGAGGGGTGCACGGGGTGTTTTTCACGCAATTTCACTGTCGCGAGCGGGTACACATATTCTGAGGGGTGCACGGGGTGTTTTACATATGATTTCGCTGGTGTGAGCAAGGTACGCGTATTCCGAGGGGTTCGCTGGGAGTTGGGGGAAGTTTTCCATGCGATTTCGCTGGCGTGGGCGGGGTACGCATATTCTGAGGGGTGTGTGTGGAGTTTTCCACGTGATTTCGCTAGCGCGAGTGGGGTACATACTTTCAGAGGGGGGCGCGGGGAGTTTTCCACGTGTTTTCGCTGTTACAAGCGGGTTATGTGTATTCAGAGGGGTGCGCTGGGTGTTTTCCATGCAATTTCGCTGGCGCAAGCGGGGTACACATATTCAGAGGGGTGCGTGGGGAGTTTTCCACGCGTTTTCGTGGTTGGGGGGCTGTATGCTGGTCCACTGGCCCTTGCACCATGTACTGGATTTGTGCAATGTTTTTGGCGATGGGGCGGGGTTGGGGGCGTAACTGGTGCTGCTGCAGGGTTGCTGCACCACTCTGCACCATGGCTGTGTGCCAAAATGGGTTTTGGTGCACATGGTTGGCGCAGACTGGCGCACGCTCCCTCTGTGCTCCAGCCGCGTGCCCCACTTCTGCACTTAATTCTATGAATTACCCCCAATATCTCTTAACCTGGTTATTTTCTAGAAGTATGTGCATTTGTGTTACCACATCCATAGTGGCTGATGTCATCTATTTGCTATGATTTGATGTTAAAATAATACATTAATAAAGTATTCACTGACAACACACCGGCTTGGTTCCTGGTCTATTGAAACTAAGGGTGCTGGGGGAGGTTGTTAGATGTTCGGTGGGCTCACACACAAGGGTAAACACTTTATGTATTGAGAGATTAGAGAACACTTTCCTGGTTAAGGAATCACCTTGAAATCAAATGTACCACAAAGTGCACGAAGAATTATGGTATGCACGCAGAACCCAGATTCACAGCAGGGAACCTGAGTGGAAATAGAGAGCCTGCAACCTCCTCACCTTAAATATCTTAGTGTGGATCACATGTAAAAAATCAAGAATTCATTTGATCACCTGCCCGTATAAAGGGAAGCCGGGGCAGTCACCAAAACATAGGTGAAGGGTGCTTATTGTACATGACAGACCTAAACAGACCTAAACAGCTCATCACGTGTGATGCATGTTTTCCATTCCCACACTTAACTTAAGGGTATAAATGGAACACACAAATTATGTTCTGTGCTTGAGCTTTCTATTACATGCACTGTAATGCACCGTTTGCAAAGCAAATGAGGGATATTATTATAACAACCCGAAAGTAACCTGCTACTAAGCGTACCCACAGGAATGCTACTTATATAGAACATGATCGGCTAGAACCAGAACACACAACCCACAAACCCATCTTCAAATCTTTGCATACCTAATACATCCGAAAACCCACTTAACCATTTCTCTCCCTGCAAACCGCACACACTTCACCACACCACAACAACAACAAAGAATACATAAACTGCATCAAGAGCACACAAGATTTCGCTTCGATCCGATACTTCCACCATAGCTCAGCACACAGTGGAAACCAAACTGAAGCCACCAACAGCACACCATCAGTGATGTCATCAATGACATTTGTGATGTCATCTTTGATGTCCTGGGTGTTAGTCTTAGCAGTGCACGGTGGTGGCGCGAGTTATGGTTGCTTAGTTTACCATAACTGGCGAATTTCAAGGGTTTTTCGGTTTTACTTGGAACCATAACGTACCTTTAACCACGTTTTTTCACTGAATTTCATAGGTTTTTAGTAGCGCAACTTAACCATAACGTCCCTTTAACAATGTTTTTTCACTGAATTTCATAGGTTTTTAGTAGCGCAACTTAACCATAACGTCCCTTTAACAAAGTTTTTTCACTGAATTTCATAGGTTTTTAGTAGCGCAACTTAACCATAATGTCCCTTTAACAAAGTTGTTTCACTGAATTTCGTAGGTTTTTAGTAGTGCAACTTAACAATAATGACTTTCACTTTATATACATATCATATGGAACTGACTGAATCTCTTCTACTGTACTTGATGTCCGCGAACTCATTTAATGTTCGCAGACATGTTCGAAGAACAGTACCACTACCTAAAAAACTCTGGGGGGGTTTGATTGTTATATCATAACATAGGAACATTTAACAAGTTTAAAAAAGCACACAAACACATTATATGTACTAATACATAATAAATGTAACCCATATATACAACACACTAACCATTCATTTAAATGCACTATGTTCTAAAATGGAATATACCACAAGAAAATAAATTGGCTTCCAACATAATTACCTCACAAACACAACAGAATTAAGAACAAGAGCAGACCCACTGAGTACATAGGACATATCTTACCTGAAATAGTAAGTGTACTTAATTTTATTCATATATTTATAAACTTTCTGTATTAGATAAAAAAATATATTATCTTTTTTTTTTTCTCTCACAGAAATGTCTAGTACTCTGGAATGGCTAGAGGAACATTTCCCACATGAAGAAATGTCACAAGATAGTGAAACTAATGTTAAACACTTTATAATATAAACCATTTAAATATTATTATTTTGTATACATTTAACATATATATATATTTTTTGTACAGAGCATAACAAAATAGAAACTACCTCTGAAGAAGCTGTTATGGAAAACACGCTTGACAACATGAAAGAAAAAATTGATTTATTGTTGACCAATTTTAATAATTTGAAAACGTTTGTTGAAGATCATTTTAAAACAAAAACGTCATACCATTTCCCCACATGTACTTGTCCCCCCTCACCATATCCCAGTCAATTATCCCCAAACCCTCTCCATAACCCAAAACGTTTTGATGAGACTTCCATCCCTTCTTCACCTAATAACAATCATGATGAAACCCCTAATTATCCTGTTTTTGTTTCTGTTTCTGCCTCACCTTCTCTGTCATAAATTATTAATATATGTTAAATAAAGTTGAATTTTTATATTGTCTTGTAAATAGTTTGGTTTTTTTTTTAAAACAATGAAGTGTCCGCGGACAGTGAAGGTGTTCTCAAATGTTCGTAAATAAACGAAAATGGAGGTGTCCTGAAGAACACTATACTTGTTCGTACTGTTCGCTAGCAAGATGAAAATATTCTAAGAACACACGCGTTGTCCTGAAATGTTTGTAAAAAAAAAAAATTCAAGTGTCCTAAAGAACACTATATATGTCCGTAGTGTTCGCTAGGAAGTTCAAACTGTTCTAAGAAAACATGCGGTGTCCTGAATTGTTCGTACATAAACGAAAGTGAACGTGTCCTGAAGAACAGTATATCTGTCCGTACTGTTCGCTAGCAAATTTAAACTGTTATAAGAACACACACAGTGTCCTGAAATGTTTGTTTCACGTGTGACGCAATTTTAATTAGTTCAGGACCCGAACAGTGTCCGTAGAACATCAACGCGCATGCGCTAGCCAATCTCCGTGCATTTGGTGTCCTGCGGACATGCGCTTCCTTCGCGGACTTGTTCGCGAACGGATCATATGACCGCGCCCACGCTGATCGCGTGTTCTGAATGCAGACACTGTTCGGGTCCCCGAACAAATTAAAAGTACATTTTCAATTAATCCATAATATTTTTCAATAAAATCTCACCATGGCACAAGTCCCACCTAGTAATCCTGAGTTTCTACATACCTTTTGAAACTTTTCAAACTTTTTTTGTGTTTGGTCCGCGCACGAGTACCCCTATAAAAGACCACGCCCTAGAGCTTATTCTCATTGTGTTTCTGGCTATTCTTCGAAACACAGCGATTTCTGCTGCCAACTGCAGATTTCCATCGCATCTTTGATGGCATCCCTGGCTGCTGAACTGCCACCTGGTGCTGCACCTGCTTCAGCACCACCCCCACCCCCTCCACCACCACCACCTCCCCAAGGGCCTTAAGAGGGGAACAGGAGTGAGGATGCAGAGGAGGAAGAAGAGGATGATGAGAATGAGGTAGAGGAAAACCCTACTACCCGCACTAGGCATGAGTCTTGGGTGTGGCGGTTATTTACCATTCATGGTAATGTTCCTAAGGCTTGTGCGAACTGTGTTACCTGCAATGAGTGCAAAATGATACTCAATCTTGGGAAGCACGGTAAGTACAGCTTTGGGACCACTACTATGAAGCGACACCTGAGGTCATTTCACTCTGGGGCTATTCGCAGGGTTGTACCTCGCGAAGAACGTAGCAGGTTGATTTCCTCTACTTCATCCTCTGTTTCTGATCCTGTCACCACAAGGACCACCTCTGTGGGACAGCGTCTTCCTCAAGCTGCCTCATAGGCCATACAGAATGCTGATGATCCTTACCTTTCGAGGGTCACAGTTGTATGTATGTACTGTGACACAGTACTCTGCAGGGGCGAGCGACTTCGTAGTGCTTTTGAGACTATCGTCTCAGAGCACGAGAAGATCTGCTCACTACCCAAATAAAACCCACTCTACATCTTCCTCTCTCAGCTCGCCCTTTCTTATCCCTGTGGTTGGTGTCCCCCCCTTTACCTTCCTTTCCCCTCCTCTCCTAGTGTGTCGTGTATAAAAAACCAAAAAAAATACAAAATATCAAAAATCAAAAAAAAAATAAGGCTCTTTTCAGAGCCGCCTTTAACAGTTAAAAAATAGGAGTGAAAATAAATGAAGCAGGGCCCTATGTGTTTTTTAGAAGTCCGCAGAGAGTTCGCGAACATTTAAAAAATTGGGTTGCTACCCCTTCACAAAAATTGCAATTTTCTCTGGGAAGAAGTGGTGGCTCTGAAAAGAGCCTTTGGGTGGTGTTTGTAAGTCAAAAATTATAAATGCTTAACACCTACTTCAAAATGGTTGTTGTAATTCCAAAAAAGGTCGCAATGCATTATGTACATTTCTCAGAAAAATCTGATTGCCAGCATAAGTAAGATGGACTTCATCTCTGCGAAAAATGTATGTACTACGAAACATAATATTTTCATTGTGAAAAGAGGGCATGCCAAAATCTCTTAGAAAGGCACAAACAGCCTTATTAACATTGCGCCTTGCTTTTTCCATTTGTGGACCAAATGAAGAAGAACGAAGCCACATTTGTCTCTGCCCAATCCGTGAAAATATCACTTGAGAATTAGGAAACATGGCCATAACCTTCCCAAGTCCTTCTTTCATAGCAAATTGCAAAACAATTCCAGTCACATGTCCTAAACTGTTCCCTCCACAATGAATTACAATTATGTCTGGATGTTGCTCTGTCTCCAAAGTAGCACAGAGAGGTAGCAAGTCCAACTACTTCATTCCACATACTCCTTGCCAGTGTACTTCCACATATGGGAATCCAAGATCTACAGCTACTCCACAGCTTTCTGCATGCACCTTCAACCAATGTATCCACGAATCTCCCAAAATCCAAACATTCTGTTTTCTGAAACACACAGCCATAGCTATCTTTTGTTCTCTTAGCAAAAAGAGTATCTGAGAAACTCTCTCCTGGCACAACACACCCACTAAACTTTCCTGACCAATCCCTTTCAGTGCTTATTCTCATTTGCATGACTTCTGAACCCAAAAATCCCCGGATGTAACTCCTGATGTCCGCGAACTACCGCCATGTCCGCGGACATATCGTAACATGAACAGCCCTTCTACCATTTCCACTTCACTCTCTCTGCCATTCCCTCATTGGATGTAGCTAAAAAATCACATGACCATGCACCAATCACATTCAAGACCTCTATATCTAACTGCATCATCATAGATCAGCACTGCAAATGTACTGTGAATCTCTCTGAGTGCAAGTGCCATATTATTGGCAAGCACCATCTACCAGAAATACTGTACAAGTCTCCAAGATTTCTACTTGCAGCTCTATGCATATCCATATGCATGAACACAAACTTCAGGTATGCATATTTTCTGTACAGTAGATGAACACATTTTCAAACAGACTTTTAGCTTGTGTAATCTGTAAAATGAATTTACTGTATTTTATTCAATATCCTAAAATCAACTATCACTTATAAACCTTTCTACTATTTACTTTCTTCATACACACACACACTCAAATCATGTTAAACTAACATTTTTTAAATGAAATATATAGACTACATATATTCAAACAAAATTGCATGCAAGCACAATCTATGTTTAAATGTTTAAAAAAATACTTATACAATTTCATTTTTTTTTGTTTTTATTTATTTATTTACTTAATTACTTTAATTTAGACATGACATTGAGGCACTATTACCTAGAACAGCTTACTTACAGAAATAGTGGTATTCACTGGTATATTATAAATTTCACAAGACATAGTAAAGATATATTTTTTTGCTACAGTTAGTCATTCAATACAAAGAACATAACAGATGTACTGAACTGATGCAATGTATCTTATGTAAATAAATTAGTTTAATGGTTTTAAAGAAGGCACTGAGGATTTCAGTTAAAAAAATCAACATCTAAATTAAAAACAGCGCTATATATAAACAAAGTTACTAATTTGAAGCAATTGCAGTGAAGACCAGTCTACTGAAAAGAAGCAGCCGAATTCGAAGAACAAAGAAGAACTAAGAAGTTACCTGTTAATTTAAGAAAAAAAGTAAGTAGAATATTACCATAATATTTGTATTATTAACAAACAAACTATAGCATTAATACAAGCTATTTTGGTGCCTAAAAATAGAGATTGTGTACCATTTTGTCCAAAAATCTCCATGTCTTAAACAGCGATTTACAGCCAGAATGGCCCACAAATTCCTATTTTTAGACACACAAATTACCCAACTGAACCGCTACAATTTTCATATTATAGAACAAACAACTGTTTTAATTGTATACATTAGATTTACTATTTGTAATTTTCCACAACAGTAGCTTACTTTTTTTTTGTCATCTGAACCCCAGTTTAGTAACACATGAATTCACGAATACCTATCCCTACTAGTTGTAGTTCCCAATGCACAATCACACACCATTACATACATCTTTATCATCTTACTCAAACACTCATGCACACAGCACACATACATTCCAGAACACCCCAACCCATATCTTCTTTATTTCTTTCAACAGACCCTAAAGAATGCCTACCAAAAGTCAAGTCCGTAGAAAGCAACGCAAAAGTAGAGCAAATGAAAATAAAAGTGTCCAACATAAGCATCCATCTCTAGCAGAATTTGTAAAAAAAGTTGAAACAAAACAGCTAATACAGTCATTTAGTGAAACACAAGAAGTTTCAAGTACAAAAACGTTGCCTCCTCTATCAAAATGTAAAACAAACCAAAAAACAATTAACAGAAAATCAGCTATCACTACAGATAAAACTACTTCTTCAAATTTTAATATAGTACAAAGTAAGCATACCAAGAAAAGTATTTTAGCCAAAATATACGGTCACAAAGTCCTTCAAAATCTTATAAAAACAGGAGAGAAATCAGGTTCAATGCTTAAAACCTATCATAGGAAATTAATCTTAGAAGCGTTGGTGGACAGTGCAATTCTTCTGAAAAGAAAGTTATTTATTTTACTGTTAAACAAAATGAAACATGCTTTTATGGATTAAAGATGCTCCTAAATTTGGTCAAGACAGTGATGCCACTGTTTTACAGTTTATTGAAAAATATGTCACTTGTGAAATTCCATCAGAAGCCGCAAATAGTGATCTTCATGCACAAATTTTACAATTTCAAAGACACTAATGTGGAAAATATTGTCTTCGCAAATACAAAAACAAAGGGAAATACTACACCAAATGCCGATTTGGTTTCCCTAGACCAGTTACAAATGCAGGTCAAGTGAACAACCTCATGTCTTCAGTTAGACATAGTGTTAAAGGTAAGTCACCTAAAAATACATATTACATAAAAAGAAAAGAAGAAGAAAAATATATCCATGATTATAATGAAATCATTGCCCACTTATGGAATGCAAACATAGATGTGCAGTACGTTTCAGACAATTCTACTGCAGGTGCACGATATGTCACAGCATACTTAACCAAATCAGAAAAGACAGAGCTCCAAGACCTCTGGAATGACATTTCATCAGATAAAACAATATCTCAGAAATTATACAGCTCGGGCATAAAAATGCTCACCCATAGAGAACGTGGATCATATGAAGCAGCTGATCATTTAACTGGTACTGCATGTATGGTAAATCTGAAAATATAGCATGGCTAAGTCTTGGTCCAGCTAAATCTAGAAAAATAGTTCTAAATAGTTTTAAAATCATATGAAGATATAGAAACAATAGACAAACATGATCCCAACAGACATTTTAAAAAACAATTTATTGGACACATAACACCCAAACCGAAGTAATACTTTGGAAAACATGTGTCTATACCACATAGCCCAAAACTACACATACAAAAATAATATGAAACCTGAAGAAAAAAAGGTAAATATAGAGTGACAAACTGTGAAGGCAGCTTAGTTAAACTCACTAAACCAAATTTAATCAATCATATCAAATTGTCATTAAAGACTCCTCAACATAAAGAAGTATATTACATGTTCCTGCTACAACTCTTCAAACCATGGAGAAAAGAAGAACAATTACTAGCTAACTATGACTCATATGAGGATGCTTTCAAAGCAAATGAAAGCACTATAACTGATGTAAAATTTACACAGTACAAAACAATGTTGCACAATGAACAGCAACACGAAGAGGAACTCCAAGCACAACTAGATAAGGACACTCCTGACAGTAGTAAACCTTCTGTAACAGGAAGCCAAGAACCACTGGGAGAACCACTAATAATAAATTAATAATAAATAAGGCAGAATTAGCTATGATAGAAGTAGAAAACACCATGTGTCAGTATGAAGATAAGGAAGACTTAACTATACTACAATCAAAACTAAACAATGAGCAAAGTAGCATTTTTCAAGAAGTAACAAAACAAATTGCACATGGTGTAAAACATGAAAATAAAGAATGTTCCTGCCATAACTATAAACCTATACTACTGTACGTCAGTGGTGAAGCTGGTTCTGGCAAAACATTCCTAATCAAAATCATAAGTAAGTTCCTTCAATAATTGACAAACAACAAACTGTCAGCTGTTGTCACTGCCCCCACAGGTTTAGCTGCCTACAACATAGGTGGTGTTACATTACACCGATTACTACTATTACCAGTAGAACACCAGAACAAATTAGACTATTACAAACTTTCTGCAGAAGCTGCAATGGAATTACGCAGAGTATTGAAACAAATGAAAATGCTACTAATAGATGAAGTGAGCATGGTCTCCAACCTGATGTTAGCTTTGATTCACCTCAGATTACAAGAAGTACTCAAAACAGACTAGAGCTCTTTGCAGGAAAGCACATTATTGTTTTTGGAGATCTGCTTCAATTAACACCAGTAAAGGTGAGTCTATTTTTAAAACATTAGGACAAAAACTCTGCCTTAAAACTGTTGGCTGCATTGGAAATGTCAACCTTTGGCAACATTTCTAATACAGAGAATTAACAGAAAACATGCAGCAATCTGCAGATCGCACTTATGCCAACATTTTAAAAAGTATCAGAGTTGGTATACTTTCTAAAGAAGCAGAATGAATATTGAAAACCCGGCACATTAATGCACTTTATGGCGATAATGCATGTGCTACAGATGTTATGGAACAATTAGCCCACAAAAATGTCAATTGTATGGCCTTAATGCCAACTCTTGCAAGCTGTTTCAAATTCAATGAAATCATGCTAAGTAAAGAAATGCAACCAATCATGGAAATTAGCGCCACAGACAAACTAGATGTACATGGTATGACACTACCCATGTGTGACCAAGCCACAACAAGACTAAATAGTTTAGAAAAATCAATCTCAAACACAGCAGGCTTAGAAAAGATATTAAAATTATCCTTAAATTGCAGAGTAATGCTTAAATGTAACCTTGACGTGGACCAAGGACTAGTTAATGGAGCACTGGGTACAGTTGTTGGCTTTCAAACATACCCACGCAACAACAAAATTCAGTTTGTCAATATACTCTTTGACAAACTTTCAGAAGTAAAAAGGATAGGACGCTCAACAGCTAGATTCCTTCTCTTCAAAGATCTGTATGTGCGCAGAGAACAATTTTCTCTAACTCTTGCATACGCAGTCACGATTCATAAATCACAAGGTCTTACCCTAGACAAAGCAATGTTAGATATTGGTAACACAGTCTATAAAGAAGGCATGAGCTATATAGCACTATCACGCTTACGTACACTTGACGGTCTATTTCTAATCAACTTTGATGCAAGTAAAATAAACGCTGATATTCCTTGCATTTTAGAATACAATAGACTTCGCTCACTATACACCCCCCACCTAAACACATATTCTGTTCCACAAAAAGTAAAACGTTATAAAAGAAAAATAAATCAAACAGAAATGCAACAGGATGTCACTACAAATCCTCCAAAGAGAGTAAAACAAACTAATACTTCATCAAGTACCACAAGCAAAAAAGAATCAATTAGGGAAAGTAAACCAAGTACTTCTTTAAAGAAGGAAGACAAACTCCAAAAAAAGCAGTTAGATACAGAACTACCTGGACCATTTAAATTCTCAAATATAGTTGGTGTAAGTTGCTACGCAAATGTAGCAATGAATATTCTATTTCAATTACCAGCAATTGTTGACAACATTTACTTACACAGTACAGACCCATTGTGTTTGCAAATGTTAGTACTTCACAGAAATGCAGCAAACAATCCTGACAACACGTATAGTGTTTTTGGAATAAGACAACAATTGGATTACTGTGCTGGAATGGTGAAATTCACGATAAATTCACAGGAAGATCCACAAGAATTTCTAATGTACTTACTACAAGTACTGGAAAACAAAAACATACCTATAAATGAAATCTTTCAGATTTCATACATGTGGAAACATACATGCACTCTCTGCAACAATGTGACACAAGAACAAATCCCCAATGAACGCTTCATATATATATCAATACCAAATTGTGAATCCATTCCATTTCAGCGACTTGTACAAAATGCAAACCATGGTAGATTATGCTCTACCTGCAATTCAGATAACCGCTCCACGTTAGTAATACAAACACATAGTAAATACATAACATTAATGCTTCTACGTTACAATGCAGATGGTACCAAAACAACTACAAGCTGACTGGATTCACACATGGTCAAATATCACTTGGTAAGAAAACCTTCACAACAATAGGTATAATCTACCACGCAGGAGCCACAACCAATTCAGGGCACTACACTGCATATATAAAAGAGAAATGTGGATGGTTTGAATGTAATGATAGTACCATTACTCTAAAGCAGAGATTACCAGGAAATCTTACAAACGCTTATTTGATGTTCTTAAAACCAAAATTTGATAACTAAACTAACTGTATAAGTAAACTTGAGTTAAAAAAAATATAAACTGTTAGAATACGCCAAAAGCTATCTAACTGCTCAAAGATTCTACAACAACTAATCAGATAAATGAATACCACTAAAATAGAGCAAAAAATATACAGTTAGAATACGCTAATTGGTATCTAACTGTCCCAAAATTTAACAATATCCAAATAGATAAATCAATACCACTAAAATATATCAAAAAAATAGACAGTTAGAATACGCCAATTGGTATCTAACTGCTCCAAAATTTTATAATATCAAAACAAATAAATAATATGTTACTGATCCAAAAAAATACAACAAGCCAAAGTATTAAGCATTAGACAGAAACAGCAAGTGAACACTGAAAACAAACAAACAAATAAACTGTAGCATAACAGAAAAAGGTTTTTTTTTAATCCAACATGGATTTTTTTTTTCTCCCACAGGCCCAATGATTTTAGCAACACATACAGAAACTGAGCACATTGCACGGGTACTCTGATTTGTAATCTACTAAATATGAGGGTCCAAAAAAAAGAAAAGTATATTGATTATACAATGTAATAAGTCATTACAAAATACTAATACTAACATGCTATTTTCTTTTATCACAGAAATTAACAAGAAAAACATGGACTTCCGTTACTAGACCAAACAGTAAGTATACAATGATAAGGAGAACCATAGCAGCATATCACATACATAGTATCTAATACCTTTGTTCCTTATACATTTGTTTTTCACCCAAAGTTATAAGCAAATATGAATGTGATATGCTGCAGTGGTTGTTGCCAGGGCATAGAGTCTTGGGTGCATGGCCAAATGCAAATGGCCATGCACCCAAGACTCTATGCCCTGGCAACAACCATCGCAGCATATCACATCCATAGAGTCAAACATTTCAACTATGGTCCATGGAAACTTTTAGGGGCCGATTCATGGAACAAACGTGCGCCAAAAATCTACGCGCAAGCAGGCACAAGCAGGCGCAAGCAGACGCAAGCGGAAAAAAACAGGCGCAGGCGCACGCGTGCAATTCATGGAAGTCCCTGCACATGTACACCCCGGGATGTGCGCCAAACCCGTGCATGGCGCACAAGTCACAGCAACATCCCGAAAGGCGTGCGCGACGCGCACAGTGAAAGCGCACAACCTCGGCGCATACACCAGAAAGTGGGCGGGACACGGGGCGTAACACGCGGAATGGGGAACAACGTGCGAAAATAAGGGCGTAACTGGGGATGTACTGCAGGGAAGCAGACGGAACGCCCACACGCACTCGAATCACACGTATTCATGGAATCGAAAAGGGCAAAGCCACGCACAGCCAACGACACGCACAAGCCGAAAAACGTCCGCCACACGAAGGCAGGCGGTAGCGTCCCTGCGCATTACAAAAGTGGCAACATACAGCAATTGGGCCTGGGGGAGCGGGCTACGTGCATTTCAGGGGTTCGCGTGAACTTTTTCACGCGATCGGGCCTGGGGGAGCGGGCTACGTGTATTTCAGGGGTTCGCGTGAACTTTTTCACGCGATCGGGCCTGGGGGAGCGGGCTACGTGTATTTCAGGGGTTCGCGTGAAGTTTCTCACGCGATCGGGCCTGGGGGAGCGAGCTACATGTATTTCAGGGGTTCGCGTGAAGTTTCTCACGCGATCGGGCCTGGGGGAGCGGGCTACGTGTATTTCAGGGGTTCGCGTGAACTTTTTCACGCGATCGGGCCTGGGGGAGCGGGCTACGTGTATATCAGGGGTTCGCGTGAACTTTTTCACGCGATCGGGCATGGGGGAGCGGGCTACGTGTATTTCAGGGGTTCGCGTGAACTTTTTCACGCGATCGGGCCTGGGGGAGCGGGCTACGTGTATATCAGGGGTTCGTGTGAACTTTTTCACGCGATCGTGCCTGGGGGTGCGGGCTACGTGTATTTCAGGGGTTCGCGGTAAGTTTCACAACGCGATCGTGCCTGGGGGAACTGGCTACGTGTATTTCAGGGGTTCGCGTGAAGTTTCTCACGCGATCGGGCCTGGGGGAGCGGGCTACGTGTATATCAGGGGTTCGCGTGAACTTTTTCACGCGATCGGGCCTGGGGGAGCGGGCAACGTGTATATCAGGGGTTCGCGTGAAGTTTCTCACGCGATCGGGCCTGGGGGAGCGGGCTACGTGTATTTCAGGGGTTCGTGTGAACTTTTTCACGCGATCGGGCCTGGGGGAGCGGGCTACGTGTATATCAGGGGTTCGCGTGAAGTTTCTCACGCGATCGGGCCTGGGGGAGCGGGCTACGTGTATTTCAGGGGTTCGCGTGAACTTTTTCACGCGATCGGGCCTGGGGGAGCGGGCTACGTGTATATCAGGGGTTCGTGGGAACTTTTTCACGCGATCGGGCCTGGGGGAGCGGGCTACGTGTATTTCAGGGGTTCGCGTGAACTTTCTCACGCGATCGGGCCTGGGGGAGCGGGCTACGTGTATATCAGGGGTTCGCGTGAAGTTTCTCACGCGATCGGGCCTGGGGGAGCGGGCTACGTGTATTTCAGGGGTTCGCGTGAACTTTCTCACGCGATCGGGCCTGGGGGAGCGGGCTACGTGTATTTCAGGGGTTCGCGTGAAGTTTCTCACGCGATCGCCGGGCCTGGGGGAGCGGGGTACCACTCACAGTCTGCCTTGCGTGTAGAAGAACGCGTAGCCAACACCCGCTGTGAAGTAATAGCGTGTGAACCCCAATGGAAAACACACGCACCGCACGAAAAGCACGTACAGAGCAGTGTAAAGGCACGCGGGATCTCCAAGCCCTGCCAGGGCAACGCCCGTGCGCAAAACGTCACAGACGCGCTTACGCTGTAAGGGCCTTTGGTCCAATGAAATCGCGTATGCGTGCTGACGCGCTTACGCGCTAAGGGCCTTTCCTCGATTCTCACACTGACGTGCAGGATTTTCATGTGCCAAATCACTCCGTATCAAGCTGGCCACGCGAAAACACACGGAAGACCATGCTCCTGCCCAGAAGGCCGAACTACTGCCCCCCAGAGCCCCGAGCACGCTCCCACCTGCCATCTGCTGCTTCCTGACTGCCTGCTACCCACGTGCACTGCCATTTGCTGCCTGCACATCAGCCAGGGGTGCTGTTGCTGTGACCACCCCTGCTGGAACCGAAGACTCCAGACTGGGATTCCATCGCTCCACAGCCCAGCCCCAGGACCCAGTTGCACACCCACTCCTGCCTCTGGGGTTGTCATGTCGGGGGAAACACCATCTGTGACCACTGACAACCGCCGGCCAGAGAGGCAGAGGGGCACCAGCTTCAGTGCCACCGAAGTTGGTGTCCTGGTGGAGCAAGTCCTGGGGCAGTATGATGCCCTCTTCGGAAGTTCCCGCGCCGACAAGGAAGGACGGACTCGGATCTGGACTGACATCGTGACTGCCATCAACGCAGAGGGGGTGGCAGTCCACGACTTACAACATGTCAGGAAGCGCTGGGAGGACTTCACGTCCAGGACCCTGAACAAGGCCCGGCGCCTCTTGAAGGCAGCGGATGCCAAGGGGCGCCGGGGCCACTTGTCGGAAGAACAGATGAGGGTCCTGGAACGCATATCCCCAGCGCTCCACGTCCAGGTCCTTGAGAATCAGACCCGTCTGGAGTCGAGCGGGGAGTGTACATGCATCTTGATTGTGAGCAGTGCGTGTGGTGATTATTCAGTAGTGTGCAGGTTGCACATCTGTTTGTATGGGGTCGAGTATGGGTGGGGGTATACAGGGCCGTGGGGCTGACACATGCGAGGGCTGTAATGTGTGAGACATGGATGGTGCTTGTGTGTGTAGGCTTGCATGCCAAATGTAGTTGTGTGGGCACACATGTTTGGATGAATGTGTATGTAAGTAGACATGTCCGTGATGTCACGCATGTATGTTGTTTTCGGCTGCATGTATCAGCACTGTGTACATGTGCATGTGTGTGTATTTGACAAGGGTGCAACAGTGATGCAACATGGATGCATGTGACAGCGGTATGTGGAAGCCTGATTGGCAGATGTGACATGGATGCCCGTCTGAACAGTGCGACACTTGGCAGAGGTGTACACATGCATGCAAGTGTGGTGGTGTGTGTACATGTGTGGTGCACTTCCTGTGTTGCATGTGATGTCTGGCTCACCTTTGGCTGCTCATGCTGTTGTATGTGTATGGATGGTGGTGGCAGTTGCGTTATGGCTGTGGTATGGTTCATGTGTGCGAGTTGTGATGACATGTGTGTTGGGGATTGTGATGACATGTCTGAGGTTTGCCAATGCCACTCATGTACAACTGTCATGTGTGTATGTGTCCATTGTACAGTGCCCTGATGCCTGTGTTTTGTTTCTCCCAGTCTGCAGCGTCAACTGATGAAGAGGGCGGAGAAGGTGCTGTGGAGCACAGCGGCGGGGATCCCACAGCCAGCCGGAGACACAAGGCCCGGCTCCCCTCCCAGGTTGTCATCTCGTTGGGGAGTGAGGAGTCCGGTGCCGCGTCCCAGGCCGCAGCTGCCGGGGGGAAGGTCCAAGAGGCGGAGGTTGGAGTTGGACTCCTCGGCAGCAGAAGGGGCAGCTGGGACCCCACAGGGCCCAACAGGGGAAGATGGCACAGAGTCATCCAGGTTGGTGGGGGGTTTGGTGGAGGAGGAGGCCGTGCAAGCACCAGAGACGGGGTCTGGAGGTGGGGATCCCACTGGTGCTAGTGGTGCAGTGCAGGACCAGGGACAGGAGGCAGCACAGGCCGCCGCGGAGGTGCCTGTGTGCAATCCTGTCCCTGATCCTGTCCCTGCACCATCTTGCACCAGCAGGGATGCCTACGTCCAGACCCGTTTTCAGGCAGGGGATGAGCTCACGTCAACTGGCCTTCCTCTGCCTGCGAACGTGGCTATCCAGGTCTGGGCTGAGCCTGTCCTGGCTGGTGTGGTGTTGCGTCAACGGGCCATGCGAGGTGACCTGAAGTCTTTTCATGGAGAGACTGCACGTCATCTCGAATGGCTCGTTGACCACGTCAGCCTTCTGGGACAGGTCACCCAGGCCAGATTCCTCCGTCTGATGGGGCTTGCTCCGACCCCCTCCTCAACTGGACCCCCTACGCGCCAGTCGTCCTCTGTGCTATCTTCCCACCCATCAGTCACTTGGGTGCCCTGTGGAGCTCCCTATGCCGGTGCGGCCAGGCTGGTGGAGGAGGCATCCCTGCCACAGTCGGGAGTCAGACGTCCAGCAGGGGTGGCCACATCTACGACTGCACCCCAGCCGGCGGAGGATGTGCAGGCAGCAGGAGGCAGTGCACGGGCAGAGGCACAGCAGCAGCAGCAACGTGGTGGGAGCCATGACGGCTCGGGGCCTTCGACATCGGAGGGGCAGGCATCGGCCGGAGGGCAGGAGGACCCAGGACAGAGAGTGTCTTCCATGTGGCAGCGGTTGGGCCACGCCATAGATGCGGAGCGGCAGCGGACGGAAGAGGCACGGCTCACAATGGTCAGGGCGGAGAACTCCATGCGGAGGGCCCTGAGGCGGGCCAAGTGCCTCGAGGCAATCCGCAGGGGTTTGGAGGTGGACACGGCGACAGCCCTGCGGACCCTCGGGGCCATGGAGGAGGACCGCCTCCGGGACATTGAGGAGGAGTTCGATGATGCCCTGGCCCGGAACATCCACAAGTGAGCCGTGAAACTAGCCCGCTGCCCTTGTACATAGTTTCTAGGTAGTGTTAGGTTTCATTTTTGTTTTTATTTTATTTGGACCTTTCGGACATTGGCCACATTTTTGTATATAGTTTATTTTATTAGTGTAGTTAGATAGGTTTCCTTTATTTTGTTGGGATAATGGACCATGGATTGTTCCCATGTACATAGTTGACGGTTGGATTGTATTTTTTTTTCTATTTTTAACCATGGAGCAATGGCTTTCTTTTTTATTTCCCATTGGATTTTGTTTCGTGGACATTGACTTTGGACATTACTTTGGATTTTTATTTTTGGTTTTGCTTTTTTTGACGGACATGCTTCTTTGTACATTCACGTTTCTGTTTCTTCATTTTTTATTCTATTGTTGTTTCCTTTAATACATATTGTTTTTGGTGAACTTCAATGTGTGGTATCTCATTGGTTTCATGCATTTCATGATATGTGTTTTGAGATTCACTGACACCCATTGGGTGTATGTGAGGGAAATGTGTTTGTTTCGGAACTTGCAATTGGTGTTCTGTGATGTAATTGCAAATTATGAGTGGGTGGATGCAATACTCGGGTGGGTGTTTTGCATTTGGAGGCTGACCATAGGGACCAGGGATCTAGATTGTGATGACATGTTGGCTGGGGTACATGAGTTGCACATGGGTGGGGGCCTGCTGGCAGGTGCCCCACAGTGCCGGGGGTGGGGGTCCAGGGGTACACGAGTTGGACATGAGTGGGGGCCTGCTGGCAGGTGCCCCACAGTGCTGGGGGGTGGGGGTGGTGGGAGACATGGGTGGGGGCCTGGTGGAGGCTGCCCCTGGTGGCTGGGGGGTGGGGGTGGTGGGAGACATGGGTGGGGGTCTGGTGGAGGCTGCCCCTGGTGGCCGGGGGGTGGGGGTGGTGGGAGACATGGGTGGGGGCATGGTGGAGGCTGCCCCTGGTGGCTGGGGGGTGGGGGTGGTGGGAGACATGGGTGGGGGCCTGGTTGTGGGTGCAGCTGCACTGCTGGGGGGTGGGGGTGGTGGGAGACATGGGTGGGGGCCTGGTGGTGGGTGCCCCTGCACTGCTGGGGGGTGGGGGTGGTGGGAGACATGGTGGGGGTCTGTGCAGGGTGCCCCTGGTGGCTGGGGGTGCAGGGGGACATGCGTTGGTGGGCAGTGGTGCAAGTTGACATGTGGGTTGGCTGGGGGGCATGGCCATGGTGGATGGGGTGCCTGCAGGACATGTGCAGGGTAGGCCCTTGTGGTGTGGGCCACCTGCAGGGGCCATGGAGGGTGTAGAGGGAACACCTGGGAGGGCCCACACGTGCAATTCACGTGTGGAACTTCCCGTGCACCCCTGGAATACACATACCCTGCTGATTTCGCGTGTGTAACTTCCCCTGCACCCCGGAATACACGTACCCTGCTGAAATCGCGTGTGTAACTTCCCCTGCACCCTGAAATACACGTACCCTGATGGAATCGCGTGTGGAACTTCCCGCGCACCCCTGGAATACACGTACCCTGCTGAAATCGCGTGTGTAACTTCCCCTGCACCCTGAAATACACGTACCCTGATGGAATCGCGTGTGGAACTTCCCGCACACCCCTGGAATACACGTACCCTACTGATTTCGCGTGTGGAACTTCATGCGCACCCCGAAATAAACGTACCCTGATGGAATTGCGTGTGGAACTTCCCGCGCACCCCTGGAATACACATACCCTGCTGAAATTGCGTGTGTAACTTCCCCTGCACCCTGAAATACACGTACCCTGATGGACTCGCGTGTGGAACTTCCCGCGCACCCCTGAGATATGCGTACCCTGCTCTCACGGGCCCAATCGCGTGTTGAAATTCCTGTGCACCCCTGAAATACACGTACCATGATGAATTTGCGTGTGGAACTTCCCGCGTACCCCTGAAATACGCGTACCCTGCTCGCATGGGGCCAATCGCGTGAGGTACTTCCCGAAATACACACGCCCAGGCCAATTGCGTGTGGAGCTTCCCGCGCACCCCTGAAATACACGCGTCCAGGCCAATCACGTGTGGAACTTCCCGCACATCCCTGAAATACATGCGGCCAGGGCAATCGCATGTGGAACTTCCCGCGCACCCCTGAAATACACGCGCCCAGGCCAATCGCGTGTGGAACTTCCCGCGCACCCCTGAAATACACGCGCCCAGGCCAATCGCGTGTGGAATTTCCCGCGCACCCCTGAAATACACGCGCCCAGGGCAATCGCGTGTGGAACTTCCCGCGCACCCCTGAAATACATGCGCCCAGGCCAATCGCGTGTGGAACTTCCCGCGCACCCCTGAAATACACGTGCCTAGGCCAATCGCGTGTGGAACTTCCCGCGCACCCCTGAAATACACGCGCCCAGGCCAATCGCGTGTGGAACTTCCCGCGCACCCCTGAAATACACACGCCCAGGGCAATCGCGTGTGGAACTTCCCGCGCACCCCTGAAATACACGCGCCCAGGCCAATCGCGTGTGGAAATTACCGCGCACCCCTGAGATACACGTACCCTGATGGAATCGCGTGTGTAACTTCCCCTGCACCCTGAAATACACGTACCCTGCTGATATCGCCTGTGGAACTTCACACGCACCCCTGAAATACACGTACCCTGCGGAAATCACGTGTGTAACTTCCCATGCACCCTGAAATACATGTACCCTGCTGATATCGCGTGTGGAACTTCACGCGCACCCCGAAATACACGTACCCTGATGGAATCGCGTTAGGTACTTCCCGCGCACCCCAGTGATACACATAGCCCACTTGCTATGCTGGTACAGGGTTAGCGCAGCCCTTTGCGCTGGATTGGATATATTGATGGCTTTTCCCTGCGCGAGATGCGTTCTTGGGGGCGTAACTGGCGCTGCTGCAGGGTCGCTGCACCACTGTGCGCCACGGCTGGTTCTGGTGGCTGGAATCCATGAATACGCTGTGCGCGGAATTGGATTTTAGCGCACGCGGCTGGCGCAGGGATTCGCACGCGCACACTGTGCGCCAGCCGCGTGCGCCACTTGTGCGCTGAATTCTATGAATTACCCCCTAAATGTCCGCGGACATTATGAGTGTTCTTAGAACACTTTCAACTTGCCAGCGAACAATACGGACAGCGTTTTCAGGACACCCCCTATGAACATTTCAGAACAACGCGATAGTTCTTAGAACACTTTCCACTTGACAACGAACAATACGGACAGTGTCCTCAGGACACCCACATTTTGTTTATTTGCGAACATTTCAGGACACTGCGAGTGTTCTTAGAACACATTCAACTTGCCAGCGAACAATACGGACTACGCCTTCAGGACACCCCCTACGAACATTCCAGGACACCAGGAGTGTTCTTATAAACGTCTTCAGAACACCTCCATTTTGTTTATTTGCAAACATTTCAGGACACCGCAAGTGTTCTTAGAACACATTCAACTTGACAGAGAACAATACAGACAGCGTCCTCAGGACACCCCCTACGAACATTCCCCGGACACCGCGAGTGTTCTTAAAGCGTCTTCAGAACACCACCATCTTGTTTATTTGTGAACATTTCAGAACACCGCAAGTGTTCTTAGAACACATTCAACTTGACAACAAACAATACGGACAGTGTCCTCAGAACACCCCCATTTCATTTATTTGCGAACATTTCAGGACAACATGAGTGTTCTTAGAACACATTCAACTTGACAGAGAACAATGCGGACAGTGTCCTCAGGACACCCCCATTTTGTTTATTTGTGAACATTTCAGGATACCGCAAGTGTTCTTAGAACACATTCAACTTGACAGAGAACAATACGGACAGCGTCCTCAAGACACCCCCATTTTGTTTATTTGCAAACATTTCAGGACACCGCAAGTGTTCTTAGAACACATTCATCATGTCAGCCACAACCCCATTCATATTTGCTAACATTTCAGGACACAGCGAGTGTTCAACAACGTCTTCAGAACACCCCCATTTTGTGTATTTGCGAACAATTCAGGAGACCACGAGTGTTCTTAGAACATATTCAACTTGACAACGAACAATACGGACAGCGTCCTCAGGACACCCCCATTTTGTTTATTTGTGAACATTCCAGGACACTGCGAGTGTTCTTAGAACAGTTTCAGTTTGCTTGCGAACAAAGCAGACACATATTGAGTCCTCAGAACACACCCATTCAGTTTATTTAGAACATTTCAGAAGACCCGTGATGTCTGCAGACAAATCGAACACAAAAAGAACTTCTAACACATAAAAAACACAACTTTCATCCTATCTCATACACTCCCACCCTCCCCAAACACTCCTACACACCAACACAATCTACTAAATACAAATTTTGAACAAAGTTACACCGCGCTGTCCGCGGACGACCGCAAATCCAAGATGGCGGGCGCTACCGAAAATCTGATGCGCTTCACGCTCCACGCCGTCCAATCAGCGAACACGTTGCATGGGACGTCGAACAGGGAAGTCCGTCCGCGGACCGAACACAGATATCACTAATTTTTTTTTTACCTAATTTTTGGTCATTTAAAAAAAAAACTACTGGATGGATTTTCACCAAATTTGCAAAAGCACGCTTTCGGGACCAAGCCGCTGCTCCTGGTCCAAATTTGGTGAAAATCCATCCAGCGGTTTGGGCTGTAGACGCGAGCAATTTTTTTTTCCCATTCAGTCTATGGGAAAAAAAAAAGTTTTGGGACCCCCCCTATAACTTTGCCCCCCCTGGACGAATCCTAACCAAACTTTGCAAAAAAATTCAGAGTGACCCAAATTTTTGCACAGTTTGGTGAGGATCCGTCCAGGGAGAGCGAAGTTATAAGCCACCCAAAAAGTGCTCTTCCTATGGCCTTCCTACCGTGGCCATGTAATATATATAGGACTGCAATCACCTAACAGTGACAATACAATTCAGAAACTAAGCAAAGCAATTGAATTCACTTATAATGATGAAAAACAGAAAACACAGGAAAAAGAACAGTCTTGATTTGTGAACAGATAGCGTTTAGGTTAAGATTCCCCCTGCAAAGTACAGAAGTACAAATGAGCAGTCCTACACAGAGGTAAGTAATCAGCAGATATTCAGGAATGAAAGACAATGTCTGGAGTTTAAATGCAATTTTCCCTCCTCCAAACAAGAGCTATAATATAAACAACAGTACATACTTTAAATCAGGATGCGATGGAAGAAGCACTTTGAAATGGGAAAAAGACACGTGTAAACTTGTGAAAACTTCAAATTCGCGGCAAAATTTTACTATGCAATATTGGAGAAAAATGGGTCAAGTACACTGTTCGGCAATGCAGTTTTTAGTTGTGGATGTAGCTAAGGGTCTTAGGTATCAGTGATATCAGTATATTTACAATTGAAGAAGTTATAGAGATTTTAGTGAGAGGCGTTTTTGCAAAATAGGCGCGAAAATGGAACAGGAATTTGGTTTTAAAACTGACAGATAAATTTTATTACACTACGTTAATGACTATGAAAAAGAGGAGGCCACACATGAATCTTCACAGCTACGTGGCCAGCACAACCATTCACACGGTGGATACTCAATTTCGTTCTGAGATTTACTTTAGTTACTAAAAATCACTAAGGAGTTATGGTTTTGTAACACAGATGAGAAAAATCAGCTCAAGAAGGATTCTAACGATACTAGGGTTCTAAATTTAAAGATGGGATGGGTTGAGATTGGGATAATACAATGCAGATATACTATGGGTCACTGTTCTTCCTATTAATACTCACAGTCCTTTGTAATTAAATTGGACCGTCAGCTCTGCTCATTTGGTCGGATCAGGTCTACTGGCAGCAGGGCACCTCTGTAGTGATTGGATCTGCAGCGCGGTTCTGGTCAATTTTGGACTGCTCCTCAGACTGGATTTGGATGGGCCCTTCTGGTCACTAGACAGGGCAGAATATAGGATGCAAGTTTCAGTGGGCAAGCCTTAATGGTAACAAGCCACGCTGAATCAGAATTATTCTTTTAAGTTTTGGATGTTTGAAATTGGGTCTAGCTAGCAAGAGTTCAGCAATGCCAAAATCTAGATTCTGCAAAGAAATTTGGATCTTCAAAGAAGTCTGGAGTCAGCTACAGGATGAAGAGTATGGGTTCTGGAATCAGTGTCTTATGTGTATTTATACTGTCAAATGCCATCCCCCAGTTTATGGTGTGGGCAGAATTTAAAAAACACACCCCCACGGCTGTGAGTGGCTGCAGGCACATGCTTTGTTTTGGTTGGCAGTTAGAACAGAACTGTCACCTTTACGATTTCGGAACTCCCACATTGATTTTTACCAAAACATAACTTTTGCACACATGTTTATACAATTATGTACCCTAAAAAAATCAGACACATACATTTACATTTCATATTTGACTGTCTATATTCCCATTCAATTCCCATCTTTGTGCGAGCTGTCTTTCTCATTCTAGGGATTTTTATCAATTTTAACCATAACAGTTCAGATTAATGATTTTTAATTCGGTACATCTCTTGGCGCTTATCAGTGGATCATGTACATACAATCTTAGGTTTGCAACATTATTTGTTCTGACACAATGAGAATTTTTTCACAACTTTGGTGCCTTAAATGGTACATGTTTCATCAATGTTTTCAAATCAAAAGCCTGAAATTAGATTAATGTTTTCCAATATTCAGATGTATCCTTCTTTCATTTGCACAGCTAAAGAGTTTTAAACTTTAATCACAAATAAGGATTTAACATCAAAGTTCTCCTTTGTAACCTCCCCTTCCCAGGCAGCAGCTGTTCAGTCCTTTGATCAGGGAGGTGTGTCCCCTTCCTGGAGAGAGAAGGTCCCCTGCAGAGATCAGTTGGGCAGCTTGCCATAGTTCTTGGCTCAGCCAGCGAAAAATGGCTGATGCAGTCTCATTGTGCTCCTTGTAGTCATTAGGAGGGAACCATTAGCATCACTTAAGCCTTCCTATAGCAGTTGAGTGTCAAGCTGAAATGTGAATCTTTCCCAGGCTAGGCTGTCAGATCAGAATTAAATAGTTGATTAGCTCCAGACTGGGTTCCTTTAAATTAAAGTCTTTTTATTTCACACATATAAAATATAAGCACAGTTAATAAGGGATTTGGCATTTAAAAGAATTAGCCCTTCACAAACATGCTTTAAATAGGTGAATTTTGCCATTTTAATCAGGAAACAGAAACACCTTTAAACTGGGTTTGACAGCTAATTTTCTGATACAGCTGTCATTCAGTGAGGCCTGGATTCCCCTGACTGCCCTGGAGAATCTATGATTTCAGCACCCTTTTCCTTTCAATAATTCGCTGGGAAAATGACTGAATTTAGCACCAAAACAGCACTTTAAAGGTTGCCATTGATTAGGAAGCTGTATTTAAGGGCATTTTCGGATTTTAGCCCACTTTTGTTGCCTTGATTCATGTGACAAGTAATAAACCCCACTGGCATTCTCTCGCAGGGAGTTCTTGCTTTGACATCAACTTTGCCTGTGTGTGCCAGGGAGTGCAGCTCTTTTGTGCTTTATGAACCATGCACAGTTTTGCAGATTTGGCATGCACAGGGTGTAGCGCCTCCTTTTCTGGTAGTTTTCTTTCCCCCATTGGCAAAGGGGTGTAGTAGGGTGCATTGGCATGGGTTGAAATATCCCACAGTTTCTTGGTTGATGTGCCTAGAAGTGGGGTCCTCAAAGCCTGGCCCTTCATACAGGGCAATGCAGTTTCTTTCCATTGCTGACAAAGAGGAGGAATGGCTGCTCTCTGACATCCCCATCCCAGCATAAGACCTGCTCGCCAGTAACTGTGCACTGCCGTGTTCCATAACTCAACATCTTCACCTTGAGCCTGGCGTTGTTGAAGGAGGGAGAGGTTTGTCATATCTGTCAGGATTGAGGGTCCATAAAGATGGCCCTTCGAGCTCTGATTCTCATTGGGTAATTTGGAATAATGCGGCTGACTCTGTTGTGGCAAGGTTAGACTCCTGGGACAGTGCCTCCCCTCCCCTATTTACATGGAC